>NW_013665877.1:606399-607937 GCF_000517525.1 Limulus polyphemus | reverse complement strand
ATAAAAGTGTTAGAATTCATATTATTGGCGGAAATGATTATATTTAAATGTTTGTTCGTTTGTATCTAAAAAACTGTTTTAAAAATATGTGTGTGAGGTTATGTGATTTTATTACAAAATAAAATTTCTGATTTTCAAATTGATAAAAAATCTTTTTAATAAAATTCGTTATCACCCGTGCAATGAAAAACAAATATGACCTTTTTTCAAAAAAAAAAAAAAAAGAAGAAGAAAAAAATTGAAGGAGATACGAATGATGCAAAACTTTCTTCAAGCTAAGTTTGAGTCTGTTTCTTCGCATCTCTCAGCCCCTATGATAGTATGCCTATAAAGATATGGAATCAACGTACTCGGATAAACATATTCGTTATAGAAAGAAAAGGGTAGCTGCAAGGGAATAAAACAGGTTGGCTCACAAAGATTATGAAAGATAGAATTAAAGAAAAGCATCACAAAGTTAAGAAGATCAAGAATGTTGGGGAAACAAGAAATTAGGATTTCAAAAAGAGTGTATGAGAAAAGGTTGGTTGAAAATGTAAAAATTAATAGCAAGGATTTCTTTAAATACATTAAGAGTAAATAAAATGTTAGGATGGGAGTAGGACCTTTGAAGTGTGATAAAGGAAGGCTCGTCTTTGATAATTATGAGATGGCTTGGCTATTAAATTTTTATTTTCTTCAGTTTTTACTAACAAAGATTTAAATATTATTCTACATCTTGAACAGTTGGTACATGGAAAAAGATTGAACAAAATGACACCATTAATTCTGAGTTTGTTATAAAAAAATTGGGAAATTTAAAGAACGATAAAGCTTCTGGGCTATATAATATTTCCCCAAGGGTTTTGAAGGAAGTTAAGGATTGGATATGTGAGCCACTTGCTACTATTTTTTTTTGTCAGCCCTTGAACAGTGGGCAGATACCAGAGGATTGGAAGTTAGCTAATGTAACTGCTCTTTTCAAGGGAGGTAATTAAAATTGTCCCAGTAATTATACACCCATCAGTTGTGGGAAAAGTTTGGGAAAGTCTCATGAAAGATGTTTTGCAAAGCCGTTTAACAATGTTTAGAATTATATTGGATATTCCACATGGTTTCACTAAGGGAAAATCTTGCCTTGCAAATCTTTTGACATTCTTTGGAAAGATTATTGCTTATGTAGATGAGGGTAAGGGTGTAGATTTGATGTATATGGATTTTCAGAAAGCATTTGACAAGGTGCCACATAAAAGGCTTGTTAAAAATTATCTCTGTAGTTGTGGGAGATAGGTTGGCTCATTGGATAGAAAGCTTGCAGAATGGAAGAAAGCAGAGGATCAATATAAATGGAGTTCTGTCAAAGTGGGTTAATGTTACAAGTGGGGTACCCCAGGGCTCAGTCATAGGACCTTTACTATTTTTGATTTTCATCAGTGACATAGATGAAAAAATGGTCAACAAAGTACTGAAATTTGCAGATGATATTAAGGTATTGGGTGTTGCTAGCTGTGAACAGGATTCTGCTGATTTACAAAAGGATTTAGGTCATTTAGTGAGTT
>NW_013665877.1:601838-605912 GCF_000517525.1 Limulus polyphemus | reverse complement strand
GATGGGTTTGAATTATAACAAATGCAAGATAATACATGTGGGTTATCTAATTTGAATTATAACTATAATTTGGATGGGAATAACCTTAACAGTGTAATGAAAGAAAGGGATCTTGGTATAATAGTCGATCAGTTTCTTAAGCCATCCAAGCAGTGTACTGTTGCTAGTGGTAGGGCAAATAGGATTTTAGGTTGTATCTACAGAAATATTGAATACAAGTCCAAAGAGGTTATAATTTTATTGTATAAGTCACTGGTTAGGCCACATTTAGAGTGTTGTGTTCAGTCTATAGCTCTTTACCTTAGGAAGGACATTTAATAGTTGGAAAAGGTTCAGAGAAGGGTTACTAGAATGGTGCCTGGGATGTAGGGGTTGTCATACGAGGAAAATTTGAAATATCTCAAATTGTTTTCTCTTGAAAATAGAAGAGTTAGAGGAAATCTGATTGAAGTGTTTTAGATTGTAAAAGGAATTGATAGTGTTGATGCATCATCTTTTTTCATACCTAACAGTGAGAATAGTAGGACTAAGGGACACAAATATTAATTTTGGCAGGGTGGGAGTCATTTTCAGTTTAAGACAGTTTTATTTTTTTAACTGGATGGTTGGCCTTTGCAATGGGTTACCTTCGGATGTTGTGGAGGCAGTAAATTTAAGTGAGTTTAAGAGAAAGCTTGATAAGTATGTGAATGATAAGGGCTGACTTTAAGATTTTTTCTAAGTTTATTTATTAATAGTTTTAGTTTAGTTTTGAGGATGGGACAACCGAGATGGACCAATGGTCCCATGTTGTCCCAAAACATTATGTTATGTTTAATGTCTGTGAAGTCTCACCTTAGTGTCAATGAAAACATTGTTATCTAATATTTTCCACAGGAGCGGATTGTATTTTTGGTCTGATTTAAGTTTGTGTCTGTTTCTTCGTACCTTTCAGCCCCTATAATAGTAGGCCTGTAAAGATATGGAGTCAACGTACTCAGGTTTAATGTTTGTGACGTCAAATTTTTAGTGTTAATGAAAACTTTGAAATTTAATTTTTTACACAGAAGATGGCTCGGATGTTTGGTCTGATTCAAGTGGAAATGACGTCAGAAATATTAATGTGTATTTTATAGAGAGGTGTGTTGCCGTAAAAATCCATCAAACGCTGTCGTGTCTATTGACAAACAAGATTAACTTTTTTATATAATAAACAAGTTGAATCCGTGAAATTCTGCAAAAAATGAACTGTTTTTTATTTATTCTATTTTAGGAGTTAGGTATGATAAACATTTCTGACACTGATTATGTACCTCAGAGTAAAATGCCGAGAAAAAGAAAAACAACTCTGATTGTCAATCACAAGCAGCAAAACGTATGCAATAAAAGCGATAGAGTGAGATTCCACAAGAAACCAAAAATGTCGTTTATCCAGAGGTGTTGTAATGATGTTAAGAAGGGGTGGGGTGAACTATACAATAAATCTATGATTTCATTCATTTTCTTAAATTTTTACGCTCTTAAGCCATTGATCTCACGGAAAATATGACCATCTGACATGTATTGTTACATGAAAAGCGAAATTTTTATCCTTTCTGTTTAGAAATAGCTAAACATCGGTTCTCTGTTAAAGTAATTGTTTGTTTTGAATTTCGCGCAAAGCTGCACGAGGGTTATCTGCGCTAGCCGTCCCTAATTTAGCAGTGTAAGACTAGAGTGAAGGCAGCTAGTCATCACCACCCACCACCAAATCTTGGGCTACTTTTTTACCAACAAATAGTGGGATTGACCGTCACATTATAATACCCCAACGGCTGAAAGGGCGAGCATGTTTGGTGGGACGGGGATTCGAACCCGAGACCCTCAGATTGCGAGTCGAGTGCCCTAACCACCTGGCCATGCCGGGCCCTGCTGAGGTAATACCTGGGCAACGCCGGGTAAGGACAGTTAGTAATATAATTTAACAATTAATAACAACTTTGCAGGAAGATAGTACAGTACTTTACTATAATAAAACATACATATTTATACTAATTTAAGACTGACTCCCCGTGCAATGTTACAACAGAATGAGGATTGGTTGACTTTTCACTGGGTACTGCTAACTCTTAGGCTACTCTAAGTGACTAATAGTTGGCAGTGGGTACTGTTTATTATATGCCTTCCCTTTATTCTATCAGTTCAAAATTAGACGGCTTGCGCAAGTAATTTATGCAACTGTGCAAAAGTGTTCAGAACAAAAAAAATACAATACTTCCAGCTGCACACTCTGACGATGTATATGAAGGATAGGTGTGATCCTAATGTCGGATTACTACTCTATGTTGTGCTATTTTGTCATTCATTCAATTTGTTATTTGTTATCTTAATAAACACATTTTTTAAATGTACTACATAAACAGGTTTCTTCTTCTTCATAGCAGATAATCTCAGATTTTAAGCTACTATAAAATTATGCTATTTAAGGGCCTTTCATTGATCACTAGACGTTGTTAGGCAGGATTATATGAAGTTTAGTATATACTGATGTCACTCTTTTCAAGGGACAGGGAATCAGTGATAGTGCATGAATTAACTAATTAGTTTTTATTTTATTTGTTTTGTAAGACAGTTATGTTTTTTCTTTTGTTTCAGTTTTATTAGCGGTATTGGTTTAAATGTTCAATACATACAATATAACTTTCTTATTTAGTTGTTATATAGATTTTTATTATGAGGATTATTTTGCACTTTCAGCTTAGTATATGGGTTTAAGCTAATCAAAATCACCGAAGCTGGCCGAACCCCATGGGATATTATTGGGATTATGGTCGAAAATATCGATAACAAAGAGGATACCCAACAGACAAATCAATGCATGCTACTCATTTTAACTTTTATTTTGTGACATTGAATTATTTTATGTAGACTGGTATATGAAATTAGCTGAATTAATTTTTAGTTCTGATCTATGTAAGTAGCTTGCTTGGATCAGAAGTCATCAGGGGTGGATTAGTATTAAAGGACCAGCTCAGGCAATATTACATGTTGCATACTGGCTAAGAATGTGTCAAATGCACCAGCCCACCGAGCAATTGCCTAGTGTCCCAATAGGCCAATCCTCCTCTGGAAGCTATTAATAGTTCGGGTCAATGATGACCTTTGTTCTTGGGATGACTTGATAGACAGCTGAACGAATCAGTCTAATATTCAACATGTTACATTCTGTCGGATGACATCTGTCACGTTTGTCAACGTAGCAGGTACCCAATGATACACAACTACCCTTAGGTATCTCTATAAAGAATAGTCAAGTGAAACATCTCACAATATGTTGAATATTGGAAAGCTTCATTTAGCTGTCTAATACGTTATTCAGAGTTGCAGGCTGTCGTTATCATGAATGGTGGCAAAAATTGAGCAGATGTATCGCCTTCTGATGACCATTTCCTATAAACATGGATTCTTGTTCTCATTGGTATATCCTTCCAAAATTATTGCTCTGTGGCCAATAGTATTAATTTTATTAACGTTCGAACACTCCCATAAACTTTATAAAAAACATGTATATAATTTCATTATAGGTTAAGTTACTTATCAGTCACATTTAGTACTCAATGGAAACTAAAACCAAATACCTATTTCAAATTGCCACAATCAATTATTGTGGTTTTGCAAAGCTTACAACAATCAACTTCCATACCACCCACACTTATGAAAAAATTTATACCAGTGACTTAAGATTGATTTGCATAAAAAGGCTAGAAGAATTCTTGCCGTGAATCACAAAGGATATCTGCGTTTTGCCTACTGCAGGTATTTTATACCCGATTTTTAGCGCCATAAGCCCCAGACTTGCTGCTGAGAACTTAAATTATTTTTTTGAATGTTTACAACATATGAAGTAATGGATTTAAGCGATTTTAAAAATATTAGAAGGATAGTTTTATTATCTTCTGGCTCATAGCTAATTATTCTTTTTCAACTATCAAATTAATTAAATATCGTTTTGTTTAATTGTGAATGCTCGACTGGAAGGAACAGTACGGGAAGTAAGTATTGTTACGTCTCCGTTTGTTAATTGATTTTTCCGTAACTTCGTTCCGACGAAATTTT
>NW_013665877.1:576001-600906 GCF_000517525.1 Limulus polyphemus | reverse complement strand
GTTTTTGTTTAATTCAATGAATTTAATATATATTAACAATCATAGCGTTATAGAGTTCGTATTTTTATTCAAGTATATATCAATAAGAATTGAGTTTCGTAGAGGTCGCAGTTTCAACATGGAGTTGTGTTTAAGAGATTTACCAAAAGTTCATGATTTGGATAGTGATGAAAAGGTTACAGTTACTTCAGAAGTACATCTGAGAACTGTTGATGTCGGAGAAAGATTGAATGTCTGTAAAGATGAGAAATTGTCCTCCCGAAAAGAAGTTACATCTAGTGTAAATACGGAAGAAGCAGAAACTTGTAATGTAGAGATTGAGCGTGATGTTATTGCTAATAATATTAATACTAGCAGTACTACTGCTAGTACTAGTTGCAATAGTATAAATATTACAAATGCTAGTAACGGCAAGGCTAATGCTAATGTAAACTTTACAGAATATACCAGTAGTACAAACTGTCAGCCTTATGAAGTTGTTACTGAAACTGAAAGATCTGATAGTAAATGTGTAACGGGCATTAATACTAGTAATAGTACTGTTAGTGTTACCGTTACTACTACCACTGCTACTAGTGTTGATAGCACAAGTACCGTAAATCTAATAGTAAAAGACCCAACTCATACTACTGTTTGCAGTACCTTAGTTATTAAATCAGAAAATGAAGAGAATAGGATTAATTTTGAAGAGCATGCAAATTTTAATCCAAATTCGAAAAATTCATTTGACATAAATATGTTAAAACCTGAAACATTTCAAGGTGAACTACATCCCATTGAGAATCAAGAAAATGAAACAAGAAGTACATGTTATAACGATTTTCAAGTTTCATTTAATTGTGATAGAGACATTGTTAAAGCTTTGCCTGTATTAGATGCGGACATTGTTATCAAAAGAGAAAAAGAAGATGGGGAGGAAAACATACACTCTGTGCTTAAAAAATTAAAAGTTGAAGTAGAATTTGAGAATGACAACCTTCAAGAATCTGAGAATGGCAATCTTCAAGAATTAGAGAATGTAAACCTTATTCCAAACCATGACTTTAGTGTTATTCCAATTCAAGTTACAGGATCTTGGAGTGATTTTTCCAATCAGAAATGTATGGTAAACTTCATTAAAGGCTGTAAATGGTGAGCAAAAGTGAGTTAGGAATTAAAATTTATAATGTTGAATTCATATTTTCCAATAAAATGTATGAGGTTAATGTGTTGAATTACCTATCTGTTTTCATTATATCTTCTGGGAGCCGAGTATGGTTCCTTTTCCAAAACTAAAGTCTTGAAAGTATTATAACTTTCAAAATATTGTATTTTATTCATACATTTGAAAGCATAGGTAATATGTCTGTATAATTTTAAATGTTTTCTTTAAATAATTTTTTTCAAGACTGAATTATCTTGAGGTAGCAATGTATTCTTTTGCTTTCTGTATTTTAAAACTTATTTTTTTTCTCATAGTATTAGCCTTGTTCCTTATTTCAAAATTTTAGATTTAACTTTGGAAATTATGTACATAGATATAATACAAAGTGGAATTTCTGTCCATAATGTGTTTTCCCTGAGACTTATTTTTATGAGGAACAAATTTACTTCTATTACCAAAATGTATTATCATCTCAGGAAAGATGCAGAAAAAGTTAAACATGTGTGATTAAATTGTGATCTTCTTTGTTTTTCTGTTATACCCAACAGCTGTTGTTATGCAAATATTAACCATGTTTTGGACACATTTTGTGCACTCGTGATAATGTATCTGATACTATATGAACATCTACTTTCAATAGGCAAGTTGAAATTCAGCATGACTCTAGAAGGTCCAAAAATATTGCAGAAGATATTCTGCAATTCACTTACATCTTTAATTGTTTAAACATATATAGCGTAAAAATATGTGATTTTTAATATCAAACATCAGCTTTAATTTATGTCAAAAACTTGCATTGGACAAGTAAGAACATTATAACCAATGGTGAGTTGTATATAACTGTCAAGTGAAACTTGAAACTATATTTTTTAATTTAGCAGCTCATTGTATTTTGAATTTATAAACTTGAAGCTTAAAATGTTTCTTAGCATTTTAAAATAGTAATGATACTTCTGATTATCGTGTGAAAGACTTCCACTTCCATGAAGAATGCCTATAGATGTGGTTTATTCTTTGTTACTAGGTCTCCAGATGGAAGTTGTATATTAACCAACAGTGAAGATAACTGCTTAAGGTTGTTTAATTTACCAAGTGAAGCAAGTAACTATCAGTGTACAGAATGGGACAAGATCAAAGAAATGGTAAGAAAAACTCTTTAGGACAGTATGGATAGATTAAGATGCTATGTCTGTGTAAATATTTAGATGTGGGTAGTTAAATTTGGCCGAATATCGGGTCTGGGTACCTAGTCACTAAACTTTTCCTGGGGCCAGGTGTCAACTGGAACAGGGTTTTCCACTTGCCCCCTCTGTAAAAAAAACATACACAAAAATTAGAAACAAAAACAAAATTGACGTTTATTACATTTAACTGAATAACCACCAACAGAACATTCAAGTTTTACTTTCAACTTTCAATGGCTAGCCCCAACTACTCAAACCCTAACCCCTATTGTTCTCAAAACTCCCAACTTTCCCAGAAATCCACTTCTCAAGCCATGCCTGTTATTAACCCCTGTTGTTCTCTGAATCCCCGACTTTTAGAGGGCGGTCAGTTTTTCTTCTTCAGAACATGTTTTTTATAACTAAACCAATTATTCACTGTAACTTTCAGTACTGCATTAGTTGCCACAAAGCTTAGGGCTTAGATGCCTAACTTCAACACTCGGTTCGAGCTGAGTATTACCGGGTAGCCCAATAGCTGGCCGGGGCGAATATCTGGCTGGGTGGGTACCCGTGCATCCCTAATATTTATATATATATATATATTTAAAGCTCAGGATTGTGGACATTGGCAGTTTTTTAATCGCATTTTTCTAAGCTGTTATGTACCCAATTACTTGTGTGTCCATGACTGTTTGTTATAGGGTTCTTAATAACATATAGGGCACACAAAACACAAGAAAATTTAAGTAAAATGTACTATCAGTATTGAAATTAATCCCACTTTTTACTGATGTGTTTTTCTTTGTAATTTTCATGGAAAATTAATAATTTCATTCAATTTTTTTTGTAAGTTCTTAAAAACTGAGTTTGTAGAGGTAAAAACATAAAATTACTTAGTAAGATCAGTGTAAAAAAAATCAGTGGTCTGAAGGTTAAGTATAAAATTAGTTGAGTATGACATAAAGCAATGTTATTGTAGCCCTTCCACTAACTGATTTAAAATGTTAATCAAAATGAGGATTAATTTTCAAAATAATAATAATAAAAAGATATGGACAACAAGAGATCATTTGGTCTTTCAGTGTTGTCCTTGTATAGCCATCCTTGATAAAAGTAAAAATTTAAATTACCCTTTCTTTTTTGGAAAAATCATCAATTTTCCTCTGAAACTCCATTAAAGTACTGGCCTCCGCTACTTTCAATGGCAACTTATTTCATAAAACAATTACTTTTTTCAGAAAAATAAAACAATCTTAACTGGAGTTAAGCTTGTCTTTTTGTTTTCCAACTTTTTAAACTTGTGTTGATCTTTTCATCCTATTATCTTCATAATATAGTACAAAAAAATCAGAGGCCTTTATCATATCAATCTACAGGTTATATTGTGAACTTCAAAAATATCACTTCTTACCCTTTTTTTTTCTTAATATATCTATGTGCGATTAATTTTTTATCTCTGGGATCATCCGACTAACCCTCCTCTGAACCATTCCCAATGAGTCAATATCCTTTCTTAAATAAGGAGACAAAAAACTGTATACATAATATTCGAAGTGTAGACTTGTAGAGCAATAGTTACTTCTTTTAGCTTTTAATCAATATATCTATACAGCTTTTTCACGTGGAAAAAACCACTGTCAGTCACAGTGGCCAAGTAATAATAATTTTACCAGTCACCTGACACTTGTTGACTCTTTAATTTTTAATAAATTGATAAACATACATGTATTTATTGAAAAAAATATTACACATGTAAGAAATTCTTTAACATAGCAACACTATTTTGAATTAACCATCTGTTCATGGGCTCAATCAGATTTACTGACCACATATCTGTGAAGTTATATATTAAAGTTTACTAGAATTATGAATTTACTGTGTGTATCTTCATGAAATTTCCCCAGCCTTTAGTAAACATTACAAGTTTTTTTGTACAAAAAAAGTGAAGTTTTTTTACAAAGTACTTTCACAAAAGATTGTCTATAAATTTACAAAGCCTTTACTGAATCACTCTGAGTGAAAGGTGATTTTTGTACTATAGATAAAAATACTTCTTTTCATTTTACAGTTTTTTATTTAACTTGCATAACCTTTAGAACATCCTAAATGAATATCAAAAGTTGTTTTTAACACAGTTTCCAGTTAATGGTTTTATGGCTGTAATTCTTGTGTCAAAAGCAATAAATTACAACAGGACTCCATTAGCTATTTTCTGTAGAGCTAAGGTAAACACCACACCATTGCTGTGTGTAATATTTCACAGAGCACCTGAGCTCTGTAAATTTTATGTTTATTTTTACTGAAGTTTTTGTAGGTTAAGCTGAGAAGTTTTACATTTTAGTTACTTTTGTTATAACAACAGATATATATACACAAAGACAAGAATATGTAGCATTTATTGCATACTCAAGCTCTTTTACACTTGAGTAAAAATTTTTAGATGTTTTTTTATAAGTAGCTTTCAAATATGCATTTTAGGACAAAAAGTATACCAGTAGCTAGAACAGAATTTCCCAAAACTATCATAATTTATCAAACTTTCAATGTGATTATTAAATAGGTTAAAAAATTTAGCATTGAGAGCACCAAAATATTATCACCATATGCAGAGTTGTAGCTATGGTGGGCAGGACAACCCAGGACTCATTCTGCCACCCAGCACTCCAATTTTGGATTTGTTAGTTTCTTTTCTGATCAAATCTCTAGACTCCCTATAGTCCTCTAAGTCTTCCAATTTTCTGTAAATTAAAACTTACTAAACTTTGTAATTTATCCCTGATTTTCTCATTTATGTCTTTAGTAAGCCAGTTAGGTTTAATCTTCACTGTTGTTCTTTTTTTTTGTGTGTGTATATACAACTTGTATATTGATGATGGAAAAGCACACACACTCTTAGTGCTCATGTGGCTGACAGTCTGAAAAATATTGGTTCTGATATTAGAAGGTGTCATAGGTTGGAATAGATGGGATTTCTGTAATTTTGGGACAAAGACAGATATAAGGGTATATCTTAAGGTCAAATACTCACCATTTGTCCTACAAATTGTCTTATGCACATGTTATACAATTTTGGAGCCTCACCAAGTTGTTACAGTCCATGTTGCCATCTCCAGCCATGCTCTATCTGATATCTTCATAGCAGCCCTGCTGCATAATTTCCATTGCAAGAGGATCTGTTGTAAGTCCTAAGTACACCATTTCTCCACATGCTTTCCATAATCCATACAGTTTATGAGGATGAAGGTTTCCAAGTGCTCACTTCAGTAGTCCAATTGCACACAAATCCATACACTGCATTCCAATGACAGGTATGTGTTCATATGAAATAGCATGAATGGCCATTTCACTCTTCAGCTCTAGAGGTATGTAATGGTTGAACAGATATGTCATAGACACAGCTTGTGTACATGTGACTTGTGTTGGTTTTCCAGACTAAGATCATTCTTGATTATGTTGTTCACTGTTGCCTGGGGCATGTGAATGGATTTTACCACTGTTAATAGATTCAGCACTTTACTTACCACATCTGGGGAATGCCTTGTTGAAGGTCTCTTTCTGGGTGGTCCACATTTTCTAAACTGATCCATATTCCATCATTTTCCAATGCCATTAAGTACAAGGGTTATCCTCATCATAAAAAAAAATCTAAATCCCTGATATGAACACGTTTTTATGATCTGAGTGTATGAATATTTTGCTTTGTAAAAGGCTGTTACATATCCTAAATCAATTTTTGGTGGCATCACGAAATGCCGAACTATGTCAAGTTAAATTCTGATACATACTATTCCACCAGGACTTTATATCAGCTGTAGTTATATGATTTGCTGGTTTGCTCATTCAGTCATTTTAATATAACATACTCAACCCTCTGTATCATGAACAGATTCAACAAAAGATTGCCAGTGTCTACTTTTATATCTCAGATTCAAGAAGTCTGCAATAAGAATTAGAAATCTTAAGAGAGTGAAAGAGGTAATGGATGATCCATTCTTCAAAATTAAGAGACTCAGATTGATAAATTCATTAGAAGTTGTGCACAAGTTATCCCTCAATTTTAATCACTCTGAGTTAGCTTAGTGCAGAGGAGAATACAACTGCTTCATTGGCTAAGTACTTTAGCAACTACAAGTGCACACTTATTACAACATTTAGTTTATATGTTCACAATATTGTGAATATTTAGTGAAATCCAGCTACTGGGAAATAAATGCCTTGATGTATTACTCAGACATGATTCCGAAAGTATCAAACAATTAAGAAAGGGTTTTTAGTCATGATGAGGACAGTGAGAAATTTCTTCTGAAAAGATGCACTACTTACAGTGCAGCCCCTGATGCAGAATGTTAAAGGCATTGATAGAAGTATGTTGCAAGTGTCAAAGGTAACAGTGGGAATAAATTCAAGAAAAAGGACAATGCTAATCCTAACTTATCTGGATCATTTGTTAGAGTCATTTACCTTACGGAAAATAGTAATATTGGCATTAGAGAGGCATCTGTGGTTTATTTTTAAAATCTAAGAAGATTAAGGCACAGTATGACAGAGAGGGACTGCATGTTGGATGAAGATGTTTTTAACAATCAATGGCTTATGTTACAGGGAATGATTAATGAAAGCTATTAGTAATGCAACATGACAAAACTTTGCAAGATTGTTCTTAATCTACATGTGACTGTGATGCCTAATGTTGTCAAGCTATGTAATAATGCCTTGTGTTTCTGCATAATAAGTGTTCAATATGGCAAAGCATTTATTGTCTAAAGTAGGATAAGAACCAAATTTGGGTGGTCTATCAAAGATGAAAACGTTGACACTTTAATGAAAATAGTTGTGATATGATAGATATTTTGACCCTACTTTTGCTGTTAAACTGTGGCAGTTGAAGATTAAAAGGCTCCTTAGCCAAAATGATAAAATAGATTAAACATATTTTCACAAGCAGTATTAAAAAAAGACAGAAATATATTTTTATTTTGTTTAGAAATCACTGCTAATGTAACTGCAACTTACTGTAAGGTGAAAAACCTGATATTATTTAAACTTGATAAAAATAAAAGCCATTCCTGATCTGATAGCACAATCATAATGTCGAAGAAAGATTCTGTTTATTTTATTAGAAATCCAATATGTGCATTCAGACATTTTGTTACACATATTCAGTCTGCAGCATTGGAATAACAATATACTGTTTATGTATTGTTTCTGTGGTTAATTGTTTCACAACCACAGTGTCTGTTGACAATAAAGTAAATAAGAATCATTGTTGGCTTTATTTTTATTTAAAACCCAAAGTTTTTGTACTGTAGTCCAAAGTAACAATGCAGTTAAAATGTAAAGCTATAACTGATGCTTACTAAAGATTGTAAGTATTTATCAAAAGTACTATGATTTAAAGATCATGCTGCATTTTATTCACATAGTCTCAAAATGAGGGTAATAAATTACTGTAGGCTCAAATTCTTATCTGTAACACTGTTGATGAATGGTACACAAAATTGCTGCTTTGATATACATGTACTAACTGTATAGTGCTGCCACCTGTTGGTACCTTCAAAATAATCCCCAGTTAATTCTCTATGCATATATGTGGCCAAGCAGATGCAGATAAAATATATAGCAGCTGATATAAGAGTTAACACCATCACCACTTGATAGATGACACACTCTGCATTATCATTCAAATAGAGTTTGCATGTAAGCTCATTCCTAAGTGTTCTTTGTCATTAGCCGTTAATCTGTGAGTCATAATAACCGTACTGCATTATAATAGCCAAGTAAGCACTCTGTTAATGTGGTTTAGGAAAGTTTTCCCAGGACATAATTAAGCTCTGTCCATGCTGAGTTGGAGTTTCGAGTTAATTTGGTAAACTGTAGCATCTATGTGTACGTTGATGTTTATATTGTTTTGCTAGCGTGGTGTATCCATAGAACAGTGTATGCAAATATAATTTATATAAAAGATTAATATCTTGTTAAATAAAACCAACATATTTGTATATTTGTTTTGAAATTGTTCTTTTTGTACATATATGTGTGTTACTGGATATTGTGTGTCTGGAAATCTTGTTAATTAACTGTGATATAAATTCATAAACTTTGTGTTTACTTACTTTTTGATAAACATTTGTACTACTAACTCTAAATTGTGTAAGGTTTTGATCGTATTAATTATAAAATGTATTTCATAAAATCTATATTATAGTATGCCAGGTTTTCAGTTTTAACTCTTCTTTGAGATCTTATTTTGTAAAAAAGTATATTACAGTATACCAGGTTTTCTGTTTTGACTGCCTTGTGGGCTTGGAGAAATCAGCGGGGAAAGCTTTTCAGCTTTTTAAACACGTGTATTTAAACAATTTATTCACCAAATTGTTTGTGGCTATCAATCACTTCATTGTTATAAAATCTCAAAAAACACAAGATTCATAAAAAAAATTTAAACAAATATACCCTCAATATTCTAATTAATCCCACTATATGTTGTTGGTGATTGATGTATTTTACATGTAAAATTAGTGATTTCATCCAATTCAATTTTGTCAGTTCTTTCAACCAAGCATTATAAGAGGCAAAACAAAAAAAATATTCAATATAATGCAATATGTGGACTCCACTGGAGGAGAATGATATCAAAATAAGCTTTTTTCAAGTCACTGAAAGGACACTGAGAAATTGTATATAACCTTAGATCCTTCAAGACGTTGAAATTTGAATTATAAATAAATAATCTCAATATGAATGTATCTGTATTATAAAAAAAGACAGAATTTAGTCTTCTTTGTAAACTTAGCTGGTGAAATGCATTATTCAAACCTTTTGCCTACAGTCCCATGGCATGACTGGTTCAATCCTAGAACTACCAACAGAGCAGCTTTTTAACTACGACTCTTATGCCTCGTCATCTAATTAGTGACCTGCAGGAATGGATTAACCAGATTCCCACCATCCCTATCTACTATCTAGCGAAACCACAGCCAAGGGAACTTTTTTACTTTTCACTGTGTTGTTTTATTGATCTAAATAAATAAATGTCAATGAAAAAAATGGCAGAAATTAGAATATACAGTTTATTTTATTTGTAGCCTTATTCATACTTATCCAGGTTACCTAGGTGGAACTGAGTAACAGTTTTAACATAGTGTTTTTGTAGAATGTAAGGATATACCATTTGAGGATTGTTAAATGTTTTGGCACATTACCATTTCCCTAAGTTTACACGAAGCTCTTATTTTCTTTTTTCTTATGTTTTGGGTGAATTGGATAGAATGCAGTGTTACAGGTACAAGAAGGTGATCTGGTTTATGACTATTGTTGGTACCCATTCATGTCGTCATGGGATCCTGCATCTTGTTGGTAAGTGGGAAAAATAACCTTTTTCTGATGAAAAGTAAGTTCATAGAAACTACTTTGCTACTTCCCTTTTATCTGTCAAACAGCTACTATATTCGCGAATGTTAAGCAGTATGACAAGAAATAAAAAGATATATTGATACATTTATTTTTATGTAGATATACTCAGTTCATTGAAACATAAGTAGATTGTAAATGTAAGTTTCAAAAAAATATACCCGGATTTCAAAAAACTATATTTCACAATTTTCAGTGTGGATGAACCGTGTAAAAGAGGGTAGAATACGACTGGTTTGTTTTGTTTCAGTTTTGTTACCAGTGGACGTGATAATCCTATTCACATGTGGGATGCTTTCACTGGAGAACTTCGGTGTACGTATAGAGCTTTCGACCATTTGGTGAGTTGTACTGTATAGCATCCCATCCAAGGGCAATGTGTTTCATTCTCATCCGCTTGTGCCTATAAAGTTGAAGTTTTTTATATGCTGAACTTACAACAATTAGTGTCATGTAAAGTAATCAATTCATCAAAATTACAATTAAGTAGAATAATATCATGAATATATTCAACAAATGTTTATGATAATTACTAATTTTGATTATTCCAACTATCCAGTAATTGAAATTATGACTTAATTAATTAATGCCACAAAAATAATTAACTAATCAAAATGAGTGTTTCTGATTCTAACTATTTTTGATTATTTCAACTGTGCAGTACTTGAAATATTACCATTATTATTTTTGATTTATTCAAGTTTACTCAGCTTAACTAGCTCATGAAAATAATCATCTATTCAAACTTAGAGGTTTGGTTATTATACTATTTTTGATAAATTTGACTATCTAAGTAATGAAAATATTGTCATCTTGCTTATTTGTTGTTAACAGCAAAGCTACATTGTGCTATCTGCACTGCGCTCACTGCTGTTGTCAAAATCCAGTTTTTAGCATTAAAAAGTTTGTTTTTTTTAATTTGAGTTTGTTCATCTTTGGGCCGGGGTGCTTTATGATTCAAGAGTCCTGGGCTTATTAACTTCTGTTGCCACCAAACTTGCTCACCTTTTCAACTATGGATGTATTATATTTATTTTTGAGTTATGCCAAGGCTGTTAAGACTGTCTGCTTCTGTCCCTAATTTTTGAATTGCTGACTAAAGGTAAGGCAGCTGGCTGACAGCACCCACTAACATTATGTTACATTTATAATTGTGTAAATGTATTCTTTAAATATTGTTGAATAAGATGTAAAATCTATTTTACATTGTAATTTATAACTTGCATAACTTTGTTCTTTAATTTTAAATAAGCTATAAATTTAAATTTTCTACACAATGTTATTGTATGTGCTATGTTTGTAACACCACACCTTACTTTCTTGAAGCTGTGATGGGCACTTGCACTTCTGGAACCCACAACTTTCTGATCACAAGTCACAAGAAAAGTTAAAAGTTGCACACACTGAAAAATTTTATTCATTCAATGTTTAAGACATGGAGTTCAAATATTGATAAAGAATAACAGTGGTATTAAAGCTGAAGGTAAAATAGTAATATATTTATATAATAGTACAATACTGTACTTGAAGTACTAGTTAATGTTTTCATGCTGAGATTTAGTATGGTACACTTGAAATATTTATTTCATAGCAATGTTCTGTTTTCTCTTTCATTACTAAAATCATAAATTCCATTGAGAAAGAAATGCAAGATATATTATAGTCTTGGATTTGCCACCTATCACTGAGACTGGTTTTGATAAACGAGAGAACCTGCTTAGATGAGTACAGTGTTTGAACTGTTGTTTACTCACCACAAGTAACCTGTATATTATTTATGGTGAGGTAAAGAGAACTTAAATATCTTACATGTTAACTAAAAGTCACTACTACAAGAGGCCTGGTCTTGTTCTCCAGTTTACTCTTTCCTGTGATTACTAATGAGGGGTAAAATTGTTTAGAAGTGAGCTTCAGGGCTTATTATTCTAAACCTTGGGGTTTAATCCTTGTGGTGAACAGTGTGCAGATAGCTCATTGTGTATCTTTGTGCTAAAACAAAACAAACAGTCTTCTAAGCAGACTGAGATCTTTTTCAATATTTTTGAGTTCTTTCTCACATTGTGTGTTTGAAACCTCTGTATGTCATTCATAATTTTGTAACTGAAATGTATTGATATATTCTTTAAGTACAAACATGTTTTAACTCTTATATTGTTCGAAAATCGTTTTATACTCCTCTGCTCCCACATTAAAGGTGTTTTCAAATTTTAAAAACTATCTAAATCTAAGAGAAGTGCTTTTATTTTTTGCTTTAGGATGAGCTTTCGACTGCACATAGTCTTGCTTTTGATCTTGATGGGCAACGTTTGTTTTGTGGATTTAACAAAATGATTCGAGTATTTGACATAGGCCAACCTGGGAGAAATTGTGAACATAGACCCACAAATGGTAAGTGTTTTTTGCTTTGATAACTAAAGTGTGTGTCAAAGCTACAATGTTGTATACTTGTTTTTTTAAGACTCATAATGTAGGTAACTTAATATATACAATTATAAATGGACTTTTCTCTATGTTAAAACTTTTATTGCAAATTTTCAGCCCTCTTACCAAGCTTTTATTGGGCAACAATGCGCTGAGCAGGCTGACAGTTTGAAATAAAAGTATTTTAAGGTAGAGAAAAGTCCTTTCAGAATTCTACATGTTGTATACTCTATGTTTCTATGACAATTAGCTAAAGCTGGTCAAAATATGTTGTGATTCACCTACTTATCTCATTAAAAACTACACTGATAGCTAATTTCTTTACTTTTTTATGCTTTATTATCAGTTTCTAATTTTCAGCTATGTAAACTAGATAGTTGTTAGTAACTGATTTGTTAAATGTCACTAACTGAGTTGCAAACTGGTCATACTATTTGTCTAGTACCAGCCTAAACATATAATTGAAATGACTCTAATATCACCTAATTATCATTGAAATAAATTCATAAATTATTCCTCTGTTATAAAAAAATTAATAGGCAAATAGAAGCAATGTAGCAGTCAGTCAATTTGCTTTTCGATCTGTTTAATCAACTGATAGGCTAGGAGTTAAATAAAATTTCTGTTCATCCATATTAAAATGCCTTCAGAGAAATTTGCACTTTTTTAAAAATTATTTTCTGTTTTTAATATTCCAGCTAAAAAACAAGGCCAGGCTGGCATAATATCGTGTATGGCTTTCAATCCAATGGATCGAAGTATTTATGCAGCTGGGTCTTACTGTAAAACAGGTATGTTATAAACAAACATAAAATGTTTCTTTAACTTTCTACATGATATGTGTGTGTGTATATCTACATATACTTACAGCTGATTAATACAAAAAATTCAAAGTTATTTAGAGATTCATTGTTTATATTACAGTTGGTGTGTATACAGAACCTAATGGTCAGCTTTTCTATATGTTTGATGGACCAGTGGGTGGCATCACACACCTTGTATTTTCCCCTGATGGAACAAAGTTGTACACTGGTAGTAGGAAGGTTAGTCAAAGACAAAATCTTCCTAAACTAGCTTTAATTATGCAAAAACAATATTGTGTTGACAATATGCGCATGTTGAAAAACACAACATTTTTAACAATGCTCATGAACGAATAGCATAAAATCACAAATGTTTAAATACAAGAAGTGGGAATTACAATAATGATTAAAAGTAGCAAGATGAACAACAAATATTAATATGCTTGCTTAGGAGCGTTGAAGAACAACAGGCAAGTTTTCTAAAGGTTTGTTTGTTTACAAACTAACTGTGGAGTGTGCAACTAATACATATCTAGTACAAAAACTGTGTTTCATGAAAGAGGTCAGGAACTTTCTCTCCTAATACAATGATTTACAAATAATTATTTTAATTGTATTAACTCATAATAGGACATAATCAAAGATATTTTCAGTGGCATGAATAAAATTTGTGTGTGTGTGTGGTTAGAACAAAATATTCAGTCAGGTTTGTAAAGACAAGTCCGAACTTAGGAAGCCATATTAAGTTTTTCATTAGTCACTTTTCATGTTTAGCTGAGCTCACTAAAAATGACATAAAGATACCTTCAGCCATTTAGCAACAATAACTAAACTAGCTTTAATTATGCAAAAACAATAACTATAAATAAATTGCAACTATTATGTTTTCAGTACATTACTTGTATAAAACTTATAGAAATTGTAACTGAACAGGGCTCCTAATGAACTTATTAAAACCTACAAACTTATTAAAACTTAAATTGTGAAAGTAATTATTTTTTTTATGTGTGAATATGGTCTATAAAACTTTAATGTTTTCAACCAACCTGAACCACAGGTTTATGCCTTTTTGTGTTTTCATAAAATATATATTAAAATCATACGGTGGGTATAAGAAACCTACTTTGATCCGAATAATATTGTGATTTTATGAGTAAAAAATTCTCTGTTTCGAAGATTGTTTTTGTTTTGCCAAAGAAATGAGGCTTTTCTGGCTGAGGAGCCTATAAAAACACATGTTTTTATGTTATAGTCTCTTATTTTAATCTATTTTTTCTTAAAAATGGACTGACAGGCCTGATTGAAGAATAACATAATATTTTTATTGTATGTATTTTCATTCAACAGTTGTTGTAAAACTAGAACCATTTTTAAGTGTACATTATATTGTATATTTTAAATAATTTACCTGAGGACAGATTTTAATTTTTTTTGTTTGCCTATTTGTAGGACCCAAATATCTTTTGTTGGGACTTAAGAAATCCAGGACAAGTATTGTGTTCCTTAAGAAGACTAGTTACAACAAACCAACGTATATATTTTGATATAAGCAGGTATAATGCTATTGAGTATTAATTTTGTAATATATTTAAAAAAAAAAAAAATCAGTCAAGATTCTCTTTGAATGGAAACTTTTTTAAGAATGCTGAAACAGAAACTGTAACTTTTTAAAAGCTTCCAATGATTTCATTATTTTTAATTCACTGTCTAAAATTTTACATATGCAGTACTTACACTAGAAATAATCTGGTCCTCTAACTAGTCTGTCTGGTCAGCAAGCCACTATATAAAATAGCAGATAAATACTTTACTGCAGGGGTTCCCAAAACTTTCTTTTCTTGGGGTTCCATCTCTTGACATCAAGCAAAGTGATTGAGGAACCCAATCCAATAAATTCATACAAATGAATAATATATATATTTTGATTGCACTCAATATTCTCAAAAGCACCAAAGAAAGTACTCTAAAAAATGTTAGATACATTGGGGGTATGTTTGTATGTACTGTGGTTCCCCTGACACCTTGCAGCAAACCCCAGCTCTGTGGTTATAAACTAACTTCTGTTATTAACTTATTGTAATTATTGCAAAACGTTAATTGATTATGCTTTATTTGTGGGTCACAGTAACTTTTAATGTTTTTTTTGTGTCTAGCATAAATTGACACTGCCCTATCACTTCACAATATAAATATATACTTTCATTATTATTTGTGTCATTTATACTTCATATCATTTATGGTGAAGTGTGCATGCCTAATTTCCTCTTTTTGAGGTGGAATTTTTTTATATTTACTTTCATGAAATATGCGATCCCACCTAATTTCTTCATGCTTTTTTTGTGTAATTTTCGTTGTAACAATGGGACTTAAAACTATTTTCTCTTTTAAGTGGAATTTATTCATTTTTAGGATTGATTCAACTAATATTTCATTGTTTTGGTTTTTTAAATACTTTGGTCTGTTAGGCTAATTTTTGTTCTTTGATAATCCTACAATGCAACTTAGAGAGTTGTTTTATTTTTTCGCATTTCTTCTTCTGTGGCTTTGTATTTCCACGGTACTATAGTATACATAATGTGGTGTGCCTGGCTTGTTGGTTTAAAAATGTTTTTTTAATTGACTGCAATATTAATCATAATTTGATTTTTCTTTTTTAATATAATTTTAACTCAACTCATCCTTGGGATGACATAGTAAAAATGTCTCTAAGAGCTATATTCACAACTAATGTACTTTAATTTTAGAAGTGATTATTAACAACATATTCTAAAATTTTATTTTATTGCTTACAACCTGTTCTGATACTCTATTTGATTGTATACAACTTGTTCTGTCATTTTATATGATTGATTATGACTTATTCTGATATTTTTTTTCTTTGTTTATAGCTTATTCTGATATCTTATTTCATTATTTAAAGTCTGTTCTCGTACTTTCTTTCATCATTTACTCCTGTTCTGATATTTTCTTTCTTTGTTTATAGCTTATTCTAATATCTTATTTCATTATTTAAAGTCTGTTCTCGTACTTTCTTTCATCATTTACTCCTGTTCTGATATTTTCTTTGACTGTTTAATGCCTGCTCTTTGATAATTTCCTATCCTCACCATTCCTTTGCTTTTTTTTCCATGGTTAAAAGTGATTTACTTGTGCTATATATTTTCGTGGAAGAAAATATCACAATATTATTGTATAGCAGATACGGGGTTTTTTAAAAGCTGAAGGTAAGATGTGTTGGGGGGGAGTGCTTCAGAAAGTATCTTTTCTGAAATTTTGGCTTGAAAGTTAGAACAACTTTTTCATCAACAAGTTATTCTCACTCTTTGTTTTAAATAATGTATAAAAGTTCTTGATAGGTCTGGTAGGCTCCTTTTTGTTGTTGTTATGAAGGCGATATACATTAAGGAGCTAAGTTAAGGGTACTGTATTTCCACAATTGTGCACGTGAAACTAATTCACCTTTACATGTGATGTTTGTTGACAATTAAGTTAGAGGGTGGTGTATCAGAAGGTACATGTACCATGGAAATTGAAAGAAAGATAAACATTTATAATTAAACTTCAGAAGTAAAAGTTGTGTTCCTAGATTGACCTAAAGAAGAAATTGGTTCTCGTTATAACTTTATTAATACTGAATCTAGAAAGATAAACATTTATAATTAAACTTCAGAAGTAAAAGTGGTATTCCGAGATTGACCTGAAGAGAAATGGGTTCTCGTTATAACTTTATCAATACTGAATCTAGAAAGATAAAGATTTATAATTAAACTTCAGAAGTAAAAGTTGTATTCCTAGATTGACCTGAAGAAGAAATTGGTTCTCGTTATAACTTTATTAATACTGAATCTTGACTCTCTCTCTTTTTTTTTCTAAATGTATTTTTTCAGTAGATTCATTGTTACAACTTCTTATAGAACCAGTCTAATAATTTTATTCTAAACCAACTAACTTGAAGGCGTTTTGTCGTAACTTTTCCTATCCAGGTATTGTCATTGCAAGAGCATGTAAAAGATAAATTTAGGCCCTGTACCTAAAGGTGATGTTTTATTTATAAGTCAGTTCAGGCTGTTGTTTAAAAGAGAAAGCTGTTCTTGGCTGAGTAACTTTAAATATTTTCTTTTGAAAAGTAACAGTTTAAAAATAGCCCAATCAAACTTAGGTGCTGAAAATAAAAGCTCGATTTGTTATTACTTTGTTGTTTACTTATTTAGTGGTATCTATAGACAAGAATCAAACTTTTATTTTTTTCACATTGATCTTAAAGTTGCCAAGGTTTATTCGGAGAAACTAAACTTATTAACTGTAAAGTACAAGTAATTTATTTGTTTAGAAAATTGTTAAAAATTTATGATGTTTCATTTTTTGTGTGGGATGATTAAAAAGTGTGAAATGGAGATTCATTTTGAGCGGAGCAGTTGAGATCGTGTGTACTTTATTACCTGTATTGTTAAATTGTTTAGTATTAAAATAAAGAAAATAAAGAATTTAAACAATTCACTGAACTAATTATGGCTTTTAAAGCCAAACAGATATCTCTGTTACATTGATAAGTGGCTGCAGTACAAGTTTTAGGTTATGTGGAAAGTATTGTCAGACTAATAAATTTATTACATACTATTGTAATTTTTTTAGCTGTACATGATTATTTTATTTCTCTTATAATTAAATATAACCTTATTTTCTGTGATAATGTCTTTTTTTGTATCATTTAAACTGTTGTGTATACTAGGAGTGTTATGTTTTTTATTTGGTTAGCACATAATTAATTTAAACTCTTCCAGTGTTTCCCTGAGAGTTTTGACAATCAATCTTCATCAGCATGTGTTTAGTCTTGTTTGCAGTCAGGTTGCTTCTTCATTTCATTCAGATTGTTTTGTTCCTAACAGAATCCTGGAATGGTTTATTTGTCTAGCAGTTATCAAGAACTTTAGAATAGTGGATAAATGGACATTTCCCCAAGAGAGTCTGTGAAATCTTAGTTTACTTCTCTTGTCAAAAACTCTAGTGGATCGTGTTCTGAATGTTTTAAATCTTGATTGATAGTGGTTCTTTTCCAAGTTTTGTTTTCTTAAACCATTCTTGATTACCAAAGGCCTATTTTTATCTTTTATTCACCCTAGTGTGATACAGGTAGTAAGTTCTTTGCCTTCATTTTTAGCAATTATTCAAGTAGTTGTTGTTAACAGGAGATCTGACTAGGAATCAGACAGATCCTCCCCCCTCCCCCAGGTTATGTGTAACAAGATGTTTATCCAAATTTCTTTCAATGATTGCCTGATTTTTTTTTAACTTTTTATCTCCTATCTGCTGTGTAGTTATATTTATTCTTTAAACCTATGTTTTCATAACTGACTATCATAGACTTCAGAAATCTATTTGATTCCTTACAAGCTACTTCATTTCACTTTTGAAAGGTCATATAATTGACCAGGTGTTTGAGATGATTGACTTTTGTTAAAACAGAATCACCACATGAAAACTGTGAAAGGGGGTAGCAAGATACAGTTTATATTCATGATGAACATTCTTTGCTTGAATTATTTTTTGATTCTTAGTTTGTTTTAATTGCTTCTTGTTGTCACAAATGGCATTAGGGTTATTAAACTGCATTTTTATTTCTTCTTGTTCCAGCTGTGGACAGTACCTCATTTCTGGAAATGATAATGGAGTTGTGACAGTATGGGACACCACAAAAGCTCCTATTGAAGTAGCTGGAGAGCAGAATCCTATCCTTCCTCCTTATCATTACTTTCAAGCCCATCGGGATTGTGTAAATGGAATTAGGTATGTATATAAATAAATATAGTTAACAAACAAAAAAAACATTGGCAGAACAAGTACTTGCTTCTATATCAGTAAATAAGAATAGCGAGTTAACTTTAAAAACTAGAAATGTTATAGTATTAGGAGAATATTAGTAGCATTAGACAGACATGTAACATTTTCCCATCCTCTGCAAAAAATCTTCAGTAATTGAATTAGGAATGTTATATATGTGTCTGTTATGCCAATCAAACTAATAAATTTATTTTGGTTGTTTTTTTGGAACAAAACCACAGCAAGCTGTCATTAATGAGAAAGGCACTCTGACATGGATGAACATTAGAGAAACTTTTCTAACATTGGACGATGTGCCATACCATAATACGTTATAGTAAAAGCATATTTCTAGCCTAGGTTACTCTTTTTTGTGTTTTTGTTCCATAATTTACCGAGCAGTCTAAATGTACTCGGGTAAAGGTAACATTCCTAAACATTATGGTAATACTGTAAGCTTCAGTATTGTAACTATAAGAAACTTTCTTTAAAATTTAAGTTAATTTTTTTACATTTTTGTATAATACTTTATATTTTATTTTTCTGTTTATGAAAGGAACCATTGTTAACTGGTAGGACTTATAAAGATAAAGAACAATGGTAAAAAATAGAATTATGATAAGCATTTTTGTAATTAAATGAACAACATTAATTCAATAACATAATGTAGGCAGAAACTGTAAGACTAATGATGTAAATACATCATTTTATATAGCCTTTTGCTAATGATAAATAAAAAACATACTTTGTTTTGATATTTGAAAATTAATTATTGTATATCACTAAAGTTTTATTTGATTGTAATGTAATGCTGTTTAAACTGACTATGTTTTTTTTTTAAATTTCAATAGTGTATATATTGAGGAGTATTCATTTTATGTGCAAAAAATTATACTTAATTTCATGTTGGGAGGGTGTAGCGTTATCATTTATTTTAATTAATCTCAATTGTCTAGGGTCTTTTAACTGTGTTCTAAAGCATTTGCTTACAAATTGTTTCATTAAAATATAAGTTTTAAATGTTAATTTTACAATAAACTAATCAACTTTTCCAGTCTTCATCCATCAATGCCTCTTTTGGCTACATCATCTGGCCAGCGGAAGTTTCCAGAGCCTCTCGACTCAGAAGAGGATGAAAGTAGTGAATCTGAAATGTGGCTTACTAAAAATTTAGTGATAGAAAACTCACTTCGATTATGGTGGACTGGTGGTCATAAATTTACTGGTGCTATTAACATAGCAGAAACATAAAAGTTCAGGAGTATGTAGCAAACCAGAAACCTGGTAAATTTATACTCTAGTCTTTCACACATTGATACAACAGTTTCTGTGAAAGGAGTGTGTTTTCTGAGTAAACAGTTTTATATATTCAGACATATCATTCAAATTGACCAAAATAACACCATACTGAAGTGCAAGTGTGGCATGTATGTATTACTCAAATCATTGAATGATGTGATTTACATATGTTTCTATGTAAATATAAGCTGTTTACATGATTGCTGTTAAATTTCATTTGTGACGATAATGTCTAAAAATTGTAAAGATTTTATTGCAAGATCTTATCAGGTGGAAGGTCTTAGTTCAATGCCCAAAATACATCATACGCAGTAGATTAATATTAAACTATTTTTGGTATTATTTCATATTTTCATTATGTAATCTACTCTTATTGAAAGAGTGTATCAGAATGTTTTCCTTAAACATTTAGTTTATATGCATAGAAATATTCTTTTCAGTGCTATATGATGTTCATCTAAAGATGTGTGGTGAACCAGAAAGTCTTGTCATAAAATGTCAAGTTAGGAATTAATTAGCATTTTCATAGTGATATATATGTATATCTGTTCTTTTTTTTTTTACTTTATTTTGTAAATTTACTTTCCTTATCTTTGATAGATTTATGTATTCCAGTTCTGATTTAGTAATAGGTTTGTTGTCAAAAATTAAATACTTTTCAGTGATAATAACACTTTCAGACTAAAAGATTTGCATTAAATCATATTTAGAACTTAGGTGACTCTGCCTGTAGTGATGTTTTTTGAGGAAGGGACTTTTGTAATTGTTGTTGTTGTGATGGAAGTTAAGATTAGGATTGAATATTATTTGACATTTTTTTAATTGATTATTTCTCTAGAAGTATTCTGATTTTATAGAACTCATTATTTTTCTGTATTTTGTGGTCATTGTATGCATCAGTCAAGATCATTTTATAACAGATAAAGTTTCATCTTTTGACACATAATATTGCAGGTGGATGTAAAAGCATGTGAAAATAAGGAATACATTGATTTGTATCTGATGTAAATTATATACATAACTTTTAAATAAATAGTATATTCTGTTGAGAAATTTTTTTGAAATCTTTCATAAATTACATATTTAAGAAAATACATGTAAATCTTTAGGGCATTAATTTAATTACTTGATAAATTTAATTTATGAAAGGAAACAAATATTGTATTAAATACGATCATTTGAACAAATAAAGATATATAATTAAGGTTGAGCAAACTAGGGTTACCAGCTGGGATATAGATTAAAGTTAATAAGAATATAGAAACTAGGATTTTGTAAAAATTAGGATAAATAATTAAGGTTGAGCAAGCTAGGGTTAGAGCTGTGATACAGATTAAGGTTTATAGAAGAATATAAAATAATATTATGAGCTTGGACACAAGTTAAAGCTGAAATAGAATACAAACTAGGGTTAGCAGTTGGGATACAGATAAGGTTTATAAAAGAATATAAAATAGGGTTATTAGCTTGGATACGAGTTAAAGTGAAAGTAGAATACAAACTAGGGTTAGCAGCTGGGATACAGATTAAAGTTTATAGAAAAATATAAAATAGGATTATTAGCTTGGAAACAAGTTAAAGTTGAAAATACAATACAAACTAAGGTTAGCAGGTGAGGTGAAGATGAAGTTCAATAATATAATATAACTAGAGTAACCAGTTGGAACACAGCTGAAGGTTGATAGCATAATACAAACTAGGGTTAGCAGGTGAGGTGAAGATGAGTTCAATAATAGAATACAACTAGAGTAACCAGTTGGAACACAATTGAAAGTTTATAGTATAATACGAACTAGGGTTACCAGCTGAGGTACAGAATCAGTTTAGAAAGTAGCCTGTAAGTACCAGTTAATGTTACCAGTAAGGTACTGGGTTATGGTTAAAGACAAAGTAAAAGTTGAGCTTACCTGTAGATTATGGAACTTGGTTACTGCCACAAACAGGACAGAGAAGGGACTGTTAGTGAAACATATGAAGACCTGTGACAGAACAAGAAGAAAATTCCTTAACTGGATAAAAAAGTGAATTTTAAGAAGTAGCTAGAAACTTTAACACTATTTCAAATTATCTTATGGGATTATTTCCAAAACATGAATTTTAGAGTTTTTGCATATACAGTTTTTTGACAGTGATAATAGATTTAATTTTCTTTGAAATGACAATTATTTTGTAATGTTATTGCAATAAACAATAAAATAAAAATCTAATCTAATCAATACATTTTGTAGAAATTAGTATAATAACTTAAGTAGAGTGAAAAAAAAAAGAGATGTAAACATCATTTCACCTTGAATTTTACAGTAATTGCATTGTACTAACAATGCAGTAATTTTGTCAGTATGTTTTTATCTCAACCATTGCATATGATAGGGTTTTACATCAGGAAATAAAACTTTAATTTGATAACTTAAAATAACCCAATAGTCAAATGGGTCGGGAATGTCCTAATGATTAGCATGCCCTGACAGTAAATCTGAGGGTTCATGGAGTTAGTTGTGGGTATACTGTAAGAGTGATTGTCAGATACCAATATTTGTTCAGACAAGAGTAGTCCAAGAGTTAGTAGTAGGTGTTGTTGAGTAGCTGCCTTCTTTGTGGTCTGTTAGTTTAAAATTATGGATGGCTGTGCTAATAGTCCTTTGTGTAGTTTTGCATAAACATTCTTTAAAAAAATCTATAGGCTAAACATAGTTTAACATACTGATATGATAATTTGCATAATATTATTTTTTAAGTGTATCGTTAGAGATATGTGGTAAATCAAATTGTTAAAAATTGCCCTACTGGGAGTTAGTAAGGGAATTAACACTAGTTTAATTGGTTGGTTATTTGCCTGGTTTGCTAATTAGCTTTTCGTGTTTCATATGGAGCCAAAGTGAAGTAAAATATTGTGCATTGTGTCTTCCAATTTCACAACACATCTTAACCTTTCTGAATTTTAAATAAAATTTAACCCATTTATACACTTGAGCCATGGTGTTATTCTCATTTGACAAAATAAATTAGCATCATTTAAATTAGGCAAATGGGCTATAAATATCAAGGAAAACATTTGAAGGACAGTTTTGTTTGTAGTTTTTTTTCGTTTTTTTTTAAATTTCAAAGTAATTTTGCTTATGCATATTTTATGGATAATATTATTCCAAGCTTTTTGATATTATTCTCAGATTTATTGTTGTAAATTGTGGATTATTAAAAAAAAAAGGCAGTAAAATATAAATTTCAACGTATTGTGAAGTGTCATTAACTTAATAGGTCCTAAAGCAAAACTTGTGAATCTAGTGTTTGGACTCCACCACATTTTTCTGTACCAGTTTTCGAACCGTGTTGTCGGCATAGGAAAACTGAAAGGCGATTAAGTTGCTGTTTTAAGATAACATATACATGGAAATTCCGCGTTTATTAATTATGATGCTAGTGCTGTTGGCTAATCGTCAACTTTCATTCATCTAAAGTATATCATGAAAATCTTATTGTTGTACGGGTAGGTTGAGTGGCTATCAGATGAACCTGTTAGCTTAGTGAGTAAGACAGGACTTACGAACATGGCTCTCATTGGATGAACGATCGAATTCCAAGAATACTAGTGCCAACGTGTCTCGGAAAGATTGGCGCCCAGGTTTTCAAAATATAACTTTACTTTTTTTCAACTTTAATCTGGCTTCTACCTATTTCGTTTCCTAAATATTATTGATTAGTAAAGTTTTCTTGTACATCGTACGATGAAAGCATTAACTTTCCTATGTACAACTTATCATAAACACTTTTGAGTTCCATTATCTGTTTAAACACTTCATCTGCGAATAAAATTTAATAAGATTTGTTCTTTGTTGATGATTTTTGCACAAATTGATCGAGGCTAGCCAACACCACCCACTACCAACTGTTGGGCTACTGTGGTCAAGTAATAGGGTTTGACCGTCTCTCGTAATATACTCCACAGTCCCTAAGTGTGGTGCGCGATTTTATTATTGTTATTGTAATTGAGCACGAACTACGGAAATTAGGATCAACAGTCCAGCACGCTAACCTGATAAAATAAAGCAAAATCTAGTAAAAATAACAATGGTGTTGATGAGCGTAGGATAATCATCAAAATACTGGTAGAAGATTTGAAAAAAAAAGTTTTATTAATCCCATAAGTTCTAGCTGGAATTTATTTTGTTTGTAGTTAAACACGAAGCTACTTAAAGGGCTATCTGTGCTCTGCTCACCGCGGGTATCGAAACCCGGTTTGTAGCGTTGTAAGTCCGCAGAAATGCCGCTGTGCCACTGGGAGGCTTGTTTGGTTGTATTTTCTTGGTCTACACCCAATAGCAAAATAACCAACTGACGATAAGGGGCGTGTCAAATAAATGGTAGAGAAACCTGAAATGTGTTTGTTTGAAGTTAAGCACAAAGCTACACAATGGGCTATCTGTGCTCTGGCCACCACGGTTTCTAGCGTTATAAGTCCGCAGACATACGACTGGGGGCCCTCAAATGTGAATAAGAGCGATAAATCTCGAAATATATTTAGCAGGAATTCGAAGTAAACACTATGTGGTTAGAAAAATATAACTTTACTTGAGAAAAGCAGAAATCTAAACACACACTTTATTTTTCAAGAAATCATCTATTTTCCTCGTGAACTGTATGTTGCTGGTTTTACTACTGCATGCCTCCTAGTATGCGGACTTACAACACTAGAAACCGGGTTTCGATACCCGTGGTGGGCAGAGCACAAATGGCCCTTTGTGTATCTTTGTGCTTAACTACAAACAAACAAACAAATACTACTGCACACAGCAACTTATTCCGTAAGTCAATCACCCTATTAAGAAGATAAAACTGGATTCTAGCCTG
>NW_013665877.1:573547-575205 GCF_000517525.1 Limulus polyphemus | reverse complement strand
CCCCAAGGTTCGAGCAGTGATATGCTGTTGAATATGCTCTGCTTATTCAGTTGTGGGGGAAGGGGGGTTATAACTATGACTATCAACTTCGCTAATGGGTTAAGTGTAACTGTGTTGATGGCGGCTATTGGGGGGGGTCTCGTTACGAATGACGTTGAAATTTCTCTAGAAATACTACAACTAACGTAAAATCAACTTACTTGTTCAAAGTAATACAATAAGAGCGATAGCTAACACAGATCTAAATAGTTCACGAAAACATGCTAGTTCAACTGTCTATCTTCAGAATACACTTAATAACTATCTCGTACTTATTATCTATGTTTGCTCTAGATATTTCGCCAAGTCTTCTGATTATTACATCATCAGCTTCCTCTAACTAACTAACAAATCATAACATTAAAACAAAGCTTACAGTATCTTACAAACTCGACTTTATGAATTATACACTTCTCGTTTATCATCCTATCCATACACAGTGAATGTTCCACAAAGAAATAAGTAGTGATTTTATTCAACCTGGCAGCCCCCCCAGTGGCTCAGCAGTAAGTTTGAAGGCTTATAACAGTAAAAAAGGTTTTCGATACCCGTGGTTGGCACAGCACATATAGCTCATCGTATAGCTTTATGCTTAAAAACGAATAAAAAAAATAAGTTGGATTAAGCTTATAGCCCCCATTCTTTTTTTATTTCTCTTGGTAACGTTGTTAAAACTTAACAGAAGCTTGCTGTATTATAATAGAACCGTAGAAAATGAAATATTATTTGGACAACTTATGAAATTTTTTCTTTATAATTGGGAGGGGGGCATTTTTTATGGACCATTGGGTGAAAAAAAAAAACTTTGCCAGATGACATTGAAAATTACACGTTGCTTCGGATATTGGGAACCAGAAGTACAGGTGACTGACCAGGAATAATCAAAACGCTTATCAGAGATTGCCACAAGTTAAATCGAGTTTCATTCATAATATAAGTTTACAAATTAATCGGTAGTAATATAATGTTTAGTATTAATAACGTTGTACGTTAATTCCTCTTGTGTTATAAAAGTCCACAAACATTAGCTTTTTTTTATCTTTCTTATAACAAGCATGTATGTAATTCTCTGTCTAAAACTTAATTATCATCACTCGGAGCTGATCGGCAGATTCCGGTGCCCAATATCATATAAGGCATCAGATTCAGCCAGGGAGTCTCGAGTGTATTTACCGTCCGAATTATATGCCACACTTGTCTATCTGCTGTGTCTACTGCGGGAATTAAACCCCGGGTTTTAGCATTGTAAGTTTGTAAACTTACCACTATAGGGTTATAGAACATGTTATATTAAACGAGCAAAGCTTAATATCATTTTTAGAATATAACTTAGAATGTGTCATATTAAATGTTAGCAAAGCTTAATATTTTTAGAATGTGTCATGTTAAATAAGGTCATTGAACTATTTTTACCTATGTATAATTAGAAGAAGCGTAAATTAACGTTTTCCCAAGGGAAGTTCACCCCTGTCTTTATCAGTTGTGACAGATGTCTGTTCTGTACATTAAGATTATAAATCGGATAGGTCGTGTAGAATATTTATGGCTCAAAATTACGAAAAACTGGCGTCCACATATGATAAAGCTTGAATCGTTTATTAAGGCGGAAGAAATAAACT
>NW_013665877.1:568551-572547 GCF_000517525.1 Limulus polyphemus | reverse complement strand
GTTGGCGGTGGGTGATGACTAGCTGCCTTCCCTCTAGTCTTACACTGCTAAATTAGGGACGGCTAGCGCAGATAGCCCTCATGTAGCTTTGGGCGAAATTCAAACTAAAAAAAAAATTCAAAACCTAATCAAAACATACTTTATCCAGTCATGTCCTTATTCTCCACAAAAATATGTCTGAAAAGTTTCAAAGTAATACTCAAATCTAAAAGTAGTATGTTTAAAAATTTTATGGATTCTTAAATAAATATGAATATGAAGTAGCCTATTTCAAGATGTATTGGATAAAGTTAATAATTAATTATTTCATTTATGTATATTTTGACTATTTTTGTTCATTTGTTTTGTGTTTATCACTAAAATAGTGGTTGAGATTATTTGAAAAACAATGCTAATGTTAATATATTTGGAAATATTGTGAAACAATTCAATAAATTGAAAGTAAATTAAAATTAAATCATTTCACAATTGAAGTTACCCTTTTTAAAATTAGGGGCAAGAACTGGGCTGTCCGGTTTGGAAATCTGGTCACCCTAGGTATAATTAAAATTAAAATGCTGCTTTAGTTTACTACTGCCCCCCCCCCAGTGGCACAGCGGTATGTCCAGCGGACTTACAAGGCTAGAAACCGGGTTTCGATACCCGTGGCGGGCAGAGCACAGACAGCCCATGGTGTAGCTTTATGCTTAATTACAAATAAAGTTTACTACTTTTAAACATATTTATTGAATTATGTTATTACTTATAAACATTTGTTTCTATCTGTTTCAGTTTTACAAATGTGAGTTGTGTGGATTATATTGGTGCAACTAAATATGAAGTTGATATGTTTAAAAAAAATGTAATAATTAAGTTACATTTTCTTTTTATTCCAGAGGCCAAATGTGGCTTGGTGGTTAGCTTATCGATATAAGGATCTGAGGATCTCTGGTTCGAGACGTGGTGCAAAATACCCTTCGCACTTTTAGTTGTGGGTGTGTTATAAGAGTTAAGATTGACCATCAACCCGAACTTGTTGCATTCCCTCTTGCCCGCAGTTGAAAATTAGAGACGCCTATATTTGAGGGTTAGATTTCTCGCGGTGGACAGAGTGCAGATACCCCATTGTGTAGCTTTGCACTAAGAAAGCAACAACAGTTATGCCTTAACCATAGGGGTCTCTGAGATAGCCAAGCAGTTTAACTCTGCGTGTGCTTTTTTTATGCCAAAAAACGAAATATCATTTTAAAATGCAATCAATGATGTAAATATATAAATAATTTATTTTAAATGTGGATCTTTTTCTTACAAATATATGCAAAATATAAAACAATTGAATAAATTATCATTTTTTATTCTAAATGATATAAAACTTATTATTTTTTGCAGAACATTAAAGACAGGAAGCTTGCTAAGTAATGTAAGAATACAAACACAGTACTAAAGGGGCTCTCAGTAGAGTGCATATTTCCGTTACGCAGCGTTGATCATAGTCGGCTCTCAAAAAATACGAAAATGTGTCCGTGGACCATTTTAGGCAGGAAAATGAACAATGACATTCTACATACGTTCACCAAGTTTAATCAAAATCCGATCATTTTTGACTGAATTATAGAGCAAAAATAATGTGAAAAATTGGCCCTATGTTAACAGATAGGGATTTTTTTTATTTTCGTGACCTTGAACTTTGACCCTCCAAGAACTAATCACTTCTAAGTTGGGTCATAGTCCAAAAGTATACCAACTTTTGTCCAAATCCATTCAACCATCTTTCGGTGGCGGCGGTAATTAGTTACTCCTAAGATGAGAAAGAAGGTTTAGAACACGTCATCTGGTCATGCAAACATGTTTGCTCTTTTTTTTTATTAAATAATTTCAGACATTCTACTTTTAACTTTCTTTTTGACGAAAATTTAAGAACGTAATTTTCTAGATAGATCGTATTTAATAATTAGTATAGATAATTCCAAAAGTTTAGTGTGCATAATGAACTTCTGTCCAAACAACGTTTTTAATTTCAGCTACAGGAAAGCGTTACCTCTGTTCTTTACTTAAGATGCATACTTGATAATACATACTTAAGTAAGGTTCGTGACCTTGAACATGTTAAATGAGACAGTTAACTCACTGTAAATAGGTACATTTCAATGATAGATAGAAAAAATGTTAAAAGACACTCGAAATAAAATTTGCGAACTAGTGTAAAAAAAAAAACAGCTTGCAAGGATTTATTTCATGCGAATTTTGGATAGGTCTAGCGCTCAACAGCATGTACACGTATTTCGATCATGTGGTATCCAATTGGGTCTTCTCTAAAGTCACTAAAACATTTTTATTTTATTTTTACAAGCAGGAGGTACTTGGATGTCGCTCATAAGTCTGGTTTCCGTTACGAAAACTCCCCTACCCTCAGTCCTTATATTCTAAACAAATTTTATGTTAGTATAAACAAGTCAATCACGACAGCTATTTTAGGCTACTTTCTTCCTCCTAGTCATTTCACACAGGGAATCTCCAACACAGTATACAAGTATCAGACTATCGGTCCATAAAGATGGGAACACTCCTCAACCAATCAAATCGTCTCATGTCATAAGTTTACATCAAATATATTTTAGGGTAAAACCGACAGACAAAAATCATCAGCCTACTTCCATATTCATAACTCGTGCTCTGCCTATAGCTAGATGTATAATTGAGACATCCATGAAATAGTTGGAACAAAGTAATTAAGGTAAAAAAATAAAGTCTTCTCTGGAATGATAACTTCTATTAAGACAACTTGTGTTAAGAGTGTCGCTTAAGTCAAGTGCCTCACTATAAACTTTTTAACGCTTAGATTCCACGTTACTCGGTATATCCACGGAAAGTTTATCGACTAACAATGCTAGAATCTGGGGTTCGATTCCCCGTTGTGGATAGAGTGTAAATACTCCATTTTGTAGCTTTTTGTTAAAGAAACCAACTTAAGCTCAAGGTAAAATATATATATATATATATTAAGAAAATACTGCTGTAACCCAAACAAAAAATTTGAGATATATAAGTAGATGAAAATAGCAACAAACTGTGAGTGCTACACACTTCAAAAACTTAAGCCTATAAGGGTCTAGTTTTAAACACTGATAATATGTTTTAAGGAACTTCATATTCCATTAGATGAAGGATGCTCTCGGCGTTTTTAAGAGGCAAAAATCTCACACTTCACAACAGAACAACTTAAACAACTATCCAAGAAACTTGGAGGTGGGCGAGAGGGTCTGATGCGGATATTCCCATCTTAGCCCCCCACTGGCACAGCGGTATGTCTGCGGGCTTACAACGCTAGAATCCGGGTTTCGATACCTGTGGTGGGCAGAGCAAAGATAGCCCATTGTGTAGCTCTACCCACCACGGGTATCGAAACCCGGATTCTAGCGTTGTAAGTCCGCAAACATACTGCTGTGGCACTGGGGGGCGTAAGGAAAGGAAGGAAGCGCTCTGAAGAAAGGGACATTGGTAAAATCACTAGGAGAGTAAAATACGGTGCTATGGTTTACAGAAGTAATAGAACATAGGTAAACCAACCCGCATAAGGACAGGTTCGGAGTTTTAGTTGGATGGAATGTTAGTGTGAGAAGAACAGTGGAATAGAAGAAATAAACATGTTTGAGTATTATTTATTTTTTATTTGCTATAAATGTAATAATCCCGCTTATCTTCGAGAATGGAAACACGAAATTTAGGTAAAATATGACCTATAAAATGAACGATGAAACTAAAATAAGCCTGAAAGAAAAACTAAGATCACAATATGACATTGCACGGTCACTATGTATTATGCAAGCATACAAGGTATTTTCTACTCTTGTCTTAAACTCTTAACTTCACCAAAAAAAAATTCAAAATGTTCATGTGTAAAGTCTGGTAATGTTGATAACTGACAGAAGGCATGTAGCTGATGTTGAACAATAAGGAGCAATGTTGATAACTGACAGCAGGCATGTAGCGTATGTTGAACAACAAGGAGCAATGTTG
>NW_013665877.1:564395-567551 GCF_000517525.1 Limulus polyphemus | reverse complement strand
ATATGGTAATTATTATAACTGACAGAAGGCATGTAGCGGACGCTACATGCCTGCTGTCAGTTATCAACATTGCTCCTTATTGTTCAACATTTCAACATACACTACATGCCTTCTGTCAGTTATATAATTGCCATATCTTGCTCCTTGTTGTTCAACATACGTTACATGCCTTCTGTCAGTTATCACCATTACCATATCTTGCTCCTTGTTGTTCAACATACGCTACATGCCTTCTGTCAGTTATCACCATTACCATATCTTGCTACTTTTAGTTCAACATCAGCAAAGAATACGATATAGTAATGGTGATAATTGAGAGAATGTTGAACAATAAAGCACAAAGTAAATGTTCATTTAAAAGTATCCACTGATATTCGTTATTTTCCAATAAACTAATTTATCTTCTTAAAGCGTCAAACCTAAAAGTATTAAAAACCGTTCTCTTTAGTATTTAAATTTTATGAGGTAACAGAAAAATTAATGTTCTTTAGGCAGTCAACTAACTCTATTCGCCTCACTGAACGCATGTATTCAAGCGAGGTTTCGTTAATAAGCTTGCAAAAATCAATTATTTTTACTGAAAACTGGCAAATTTCACAGAAATTCACGAAGACTACGTGTTTGAGGACACGTAGTCGCTCTCTTCACGAAGATAACTCATCAATTATTGTAACAACATATAAAGTGATTTTGGTCTGGCGAAACTTCACATTTAGCGGCTGTTTCATCACTCTTCACTCTTTTCTAGGCTTACACCGCACGTACTGTAGATATATTTATATCCATTCCGAACCCTATACAGAAATTGCAGTGTTATTTATTTTTTTATAATTTATAAGTTAAAAATTATAGGTTCCTAAATATGACGTTAAGTCATCAAAGTAAAAAAATTTAAAACGTTTCTTTTTTGTTAACTTTTCATCTCATTATCGAATAACAGTATTGTTTGTTTATCACTAGGTACAATGGGCTATATGTACTCTCCCCCCATCGCGGGTATCGAAACTCGATTTTTAGAGTTATAAGCCCTAAGATTTACTGCTGAGCCACGGGGGGGTCTAATGGTTAGTAGGCCGAACTTGACTGTCAAATAATTTATTATCTTAAATGTATCTTCTGATGTATGTTATTTTATTGGCAATCCAATAGTTAAAAAAAAATGTTACGGATATATTTGTTTGCGTTCTCAATAATTCGTCTTATCCTTTGGATGTTTGTTTTTCTGGTGAATTTATCTCATATTAATAGCTTAAAATCTATTATTCATTGCCAGAGATCCTAAATGATATGTCTGTTTCCTTATAATAACTCCCGCCAAACCAGTAGACTACGAAATCCTGTGTAACAAGGTGTTCCAAGTTATTTCTTCTTCACCAAAACGTCATTGTTATATGCTAACACTTGAAACGCTTCCAACTGGTATCTGATTTATGATAGCATAAAATTACAAGCAGACAGTCAGAATGATGTCACATTTCTCTGTTCTTCTTTGTACGTAATATAGACTATGTTTCGAACTTGTTCTTTGTCAACCGAAGGGTAACTAGCACTAATAATGTCATTGGGGGGACAAGTGGCCTAATAATTAATACTTTGGACTCGTAGTCGATAAATAGCGGGTTCGAAGCCTGTCCGCGTCATGTCATTGTTTTTTGGAGAAGACAGTTTACCCCAACTTTCTCTAGTCTACCCATATGATGGCTGGTTGTTAACCTAAAATGGACTGTCATCCTGTCCAGGTAATTGTGTCACCATTCTCATGTATCGCGGGGAAATGTAGATAAGCACCGACTCCTGTGTGGGGAAATGTAGATAAGTACCGACTCCTGTGTGGGGAAATGTAGATAAGCACCGACTCCTGTGTGGGGAAATATAGATAAGCACCGACTCCTGTGTGCCGTCTGGGCATGGGTTGGATTTGTTTGTTTTTGGAGCAAAGCCACATTGGGCTATCTGCTATGTCCACCGCGGGGAATCGAACTTCGGATTTTAGCGTTGTAAGATCGTAAACTTACCGCTGTCCCACAGGGGAACTGGGATGGATTTAACCTAACCTTATTCCAGTTAATCAAAAATACGAAACCAAAGTTTTAATATCCATTTTTTTAATTATTTAAATTATAGATTTAAATTATTCGAGTTAGCGCTCTTTTCTTTCACTGTCTCTGACCATAATATACTTTTACATTTTCCCATCTAGTTCAGGCCCGGCATGGCGAGGTGGTTAGGGCGTTCGACTCGCAATCTGAGGGTTGCGGGTTCGAATCCCCGTCCCACCAAACATGCTCGCCCTTTCAGCCATGGGAGCGTTATAATGTGATGTTTAATCCCACTATTTGTTGGTAAAAGAGTAGCCCAAGAGTTGGTAGTGGGTGGCGATGACTAGCTGCTTTCCCTCTGCTAAATTAGGGACGGGTAGCGCAGATAGCCCTCGTGTAGCTTTGCGCGAAATTCAAAACAAACAAACAAACCATCCAGTTCATCTACCCTTGTTTTATTATACACGAAGGTCAAGTTAAGTTATGATTTAAATATGGTATTATTTGTAATCTTCAATAGACTGGGCCAACTTGTAGTCTTATACTAGATGACGTTTCGGTCTGTAGGCTAATGATAGCCTCAAAATAGAAACCGAAACGTACATGCAGTCCGTTGAAGATTCGACGCCGCGTTCAGCTATTTCTTTGCTTGTTTGTTGTTTTTTTGCGCTTATAAACTGATGGGTTATGTAATCCTTGCGTATCATGTAGAATTTCTGTGCCACAGTGCAAAGATGTAATCCTGCAAACCTATCCAAGTAAATCAGCGGCTTTGGTTCTGTCACTCTAATATCGCGGGAAAGATATATTTACAGGCGCTTTTGTTACACGTTAATACTGCTATACCTGAACAACTGATAAAGTAGGATAACGTTAATATCAAATTACTGCAAGTAACCCATTAGCAATAAAACGATTTCAAGGTATGGACTGTTGTAATTTATAAAAAATCAAATAATTGCGTAGGCGAGGAAATAATAAAATGCAAAATAGAATATAAAGTAACGCCAAATAACTTTATTAATAAAACAATAAAACGACGTTTCGGGCAACAATCCTTCATCAGGTTACTAGTGGCAATGCATCTTTTAATATAAGGGTTAGGTTGAAAGAACAA
>NW_013665877.1:549844-563851 GCF_000517525.1 Limulus polyphemus | reverse complement strand
GTAGCTTTGCGCGAAATTCCAAAACAAACAAACAAATACGGTGGTCCTACTCTTTACAAACGTTATATTTATGACATTGTTGGTGCAACCAGCACATCCCTTTTTTACACTTCGTTTCCTCCTTCCATCCAGCGCTTACCTTCACATGAACAGTTTCCTCAAAGAGTTTACACTTTTTAAACATTCTCTTCTCCACTGAACATTTATCGACTTCAGTACACTACAAACCCATTGATTCCCATTCTTATCTCCGCTACGACTCTTCCCATCCCCGTCATACGTTTCAGTCTCTTCCATATTCACAAAGACTGCGCAGACTCTGCAGTGAACAAATTGATTACGAGTCGAAATATGAAGATATGAAATATTTTTTTATCAGTCGTTTCCACCCCAAGTCTTTATTAGAAAAATCCGCCCAACACACCCATTCTGTAACTCGACAATACACCCTAACACCTAAATCCAAGTCTACAAACTTTCGAGCACCACTTATCTTTACTTACCATCCCAATACCTCTAAAGTTGCCCAAATCATCAAACAAAACTTCAACATCCTTACTGACGACCCCATAACTTCCAAAAATTTTAAAGAACACAGTTACAAACACGATAAAAATATAAAGAATATTTTAGTCCACAGTGTCATCCAGAAATCTAACCCTAGTGTGAACCCGGTACAGCCTGTTCTCACAGACAGGAATACGTCACCTGCCAATATGTTAACACCACAACATCCATATTTGGCCCTAATTGGAAATTTCAAATACGACAATCATTCACTTGCATTTCAACAAGCCTGATATGCTGTGTATGTTATAAAAAGTGCAACATGCTATAAGTTGGTCAAACGGGTCGCCGCTTAGGGGATCGATCATTCACGTGAACATCTTTCTTATATAATAAATAATGACATTACAAACTCCACATGGTAGAAACTTTAATAACCCTTCACATTGCATGTCCAACTTCTCCGTACATGGACTCACATTTGCTCCACCCACTCTAACTCAAAGAGAACGCCTGGAAAAACGTTTGATTTTTAGATTAGGCACTGTTAATCCCTCTGGATTGAATGAAGAGTTATCTTTCCTTTAACATTATCTTTTTCATTTCCTCGCCCTATACTTTTTTTATACCTTCACACACTGACATTTATTGGATACAACATGTTCGTTCAATGTTCGCAATCTTTTTCCTCTCTAGCCTGTTCGCTTCAGTCACCTGCTTTATATTTCTTTCTTTTCACCGACGCTCTTCACGTCTGTTCAGTTCACATACCTTTTACTGTTGTACCCCTTTGAACAATATTACCCGATACACATTTTCTTACATTGTTGCCTGTCTTTTTGTTCTACGTTTCCTTTTTTGTTGTATATTTACTGCGATTAACTTTATTTATACAATTTTTATACTTTTATTGTTATTATTTAATATGTTACTTCCCTTACCTCATTTGTAGCTTCAGGAACATGTTCTCGAGCCTTCGAGCCACGTGTTATTTGTTCTTTCAACCTAACCCTTATATTAACAGTTCCATTGCCACTAGTAACCTGATGAAGGATTGTTGCCCGAAACGTTGTTTTATTAATAAAGTTATTTTATTTTGGCGAGTTTTTACCACTACTTTATATTCTATTTTGCATTTTGTTTTAATTAAAAAGTTTTTGTTTTCTTCCTATCAAGATTCTCTTCAAGGAATTTTTCCGTGAGTCTTATTTATCGTCATTGGTGACGTATAAAGAGTTGATTATTATTTCACAAAGTAATTCTAATAGTAAAGTTTCTTCTAAACTGCCAAAATTTGGGGCCTGTAAGAGTGAAAAAGGAGTAGAGTCAGAAACTGACCAAATACTTCAAACTCAACATGTCATCTTACACGTTTACGTTTATTTTTGCTTTTAGTTTATTTCTTCTGTTGCTGCCATCTAGTGTGAAAAATCCTAAAAGTGTTTATAAAAAAACAACATGAACTTGTGAAGTAATGACAGTTAGAATATTTGTTTTCTTTTATAAACATCCACGGAAATAGTGAGTTGAAAAACTTCAGTCTTAAGTATCACAAGTAAAGGTTTATAATTAAAGTTTCGCTGAAAGGGACTATTTCTGTGGTTATGACATAAAAGAAATAAAACGATAATTACATATATATATATAATATTTTTCGATAAGCTGTATTTTCAACAATGATAGGAAACTCATTTTTAGAAGTCAGCTATTGTTATTATTAGCTCCTTATTTCAATTTCTTAGCTTAAATGTATTACTATAAAAAATTAAATTCGGGGTTTTCTGACAGCAGTGCCTTAAATAACTACATATTTTCAGAAAATCGATTACAACTTTTCTTCTTTAAGACACCACTTAAAGCATAATGTACTGAAAATGTAGTCTTCTCCCGGCTTTCTTATAACAGAGATACATCATGTATCCATAAACAGTTTTGGCTCAAATTCTACGTAACGTTAAAGTTTACAACCTATTTTTATCCCACGCGATCCCCCATTTATCCCTAAGGGAATGAGCGGGGATTTCGATGGCCTAGGTATGTAATTTGCATCCGTGTGCGCATCACGATGATCTATGTGTTTCCTTGTGCGCATTTCAATTGGCTATGTGTAAGCGTGTGCGCACCTCGATGATCTATGTGTATCCAAGTGACCATTTTCATGGCTTACGTACACATTTCAAAACATTAGTTTTAGCTAAACGTTTTAAAAGAACGATAGCAGCAATAACTCGATGTACTTTGATGGCTTTACAATAAAACATAGGGTCCCGAGAAGTATATAGAAGCTGTAAGTAGAAGTTAACTTCTTTGAATCTTGCCATAATTTGGATAAACTGGAAATGTTGATGATATTTAAAAGACATTTGAAGCTATATAATTTTTTTTTTGAGGCAATTAACTATACGACGACTACTTCACTAATATTGGTATTAATTAAAACATCATATACTGAATGTAAACCGAATAATTTGTTTTCATTCGTTTGTTTGTAGTTAAACACAAAGCTAAACAAACAATGGGCTATCTGTGCTGTGCCAACCACAGGTATCGAAACCCGATTTATACCGTTATAAGTATCACTGGTGGCTATTGTTTTTTGTTTTTTTTAATAAACAGCTTTTACAGAAACTGTGGAAGTACAAATTATTAATGCAGAGTATGTGAGATAATTAATTCTCTTTTGCTTGTTTGTTTAGCTAGCTACGCACAAACGTCATTAATTTTGAACTAATAGACTAGAGGAAAGGCAACTAGTCAACAGCACCCGCCGCCAACTCTTGGGCCACATTGTTTCATCGAAAAGTGGGATTTGGCTGTCATTCTCTTATATGGAGCGTGTTTTTGCGCAAGCTGGCGCGAAGTGTGAATCTTCGAATTCACAGTCTGGGCACGCTAGCCCAAGGCCACGCCCGGTCCATCTCTGTTCCAGAGACATATATGAGAAGGAATTAGTCAGGATAATCACTGTAAAATAATACATTAAACCTATGTTAAGTATAAATAAATACTTGAACTTTTAAGTTTTTGTTCTCTTAACAAAATTTAGGCCCGGCATGGCCAGGTGGTCAGGGCGCTCGACTCCCAGTCTGAGGGTCTCGGGTTCGAATCCCCGTCCCACCAAACATGCTCGCCCTTTCAGCCGTGGGGGGTGTTATAATGTGACGGTCAATCCCACTATTCGTTGGTAAAAGAGTTGGCGGTGGGTAGTGATGACTAGCTGCCTTCCCTCTAGTCTTAAACTGCTAAATTAGGGACGGCTAGCACAGATAGCCCTCGTGTAGCTTTGCGCGAAATTCAAAAAACAAACGAACTTTACAAAATTTATAATAACATGCCACTTTACAACATTTCTACTGAAGAAAAGAGCGCTATTAAACTGTTTATTCATCATATCCTGGATAAAATAAAACGAATACAAATTTGACACTTTGTTGTTGTTATTATTATTTTTAATTATGTTTTGTTTGTTGTTAAGTTCAAAACCACACAATGTGCTATCTGAGCTCTGCCCACCGCGGAATAAAAAACCGATTATTTTTTTTAGCATTGTAAGTCCTCAGACTTACCGCTGAGCCACCAGGGGGCTTTTATTTATTAAAAATTTTAGTACGAAATTTAAACAGTTTTGCTATTGAAATAAAATGGTGGCATTTACATGGATGAAGAATAGAATTGTGGGATTATTTTCCCGCAAAATAAAGAATGAAGTACAAATATTTCTAATTTCGTTAAATATGTGAATATGATCGATTCTACAATTTTAAACACGAAGTTAATAAGACTTTCTTTTGTTTAAAAAAAAAGGGCAATTCCTTGATCCAGTTTTTGGATTTCCGCTGTTTATTCGCAGAGACTACTTACCTCATCACACCATAATGAATGTGTGTTTGGTTACTTCGTACTCTGTGCGTTACTGAAACCCACAACTGTTATCATTTCCGCAACTTGACGTTTCCGGTCGTCATTTTTCTTCTAATCGATCGTCGTGACAATGGGCAACATGCCAAGTTGGGCCTAAACCCAACTGTCAGAGTTCTTTTAGGTTCTGATTGAAAACTAACCATCCAAAGACACCAATTCACGCAACGTTGGACTTTTATGTCCACTTGTTGAGAACTAATTGTGAACAGTCCTCTCCTCTCCATTATCAGATCATTCATGTCAAGATTTACTCTTACAGAACACCAAGTTATTCCACTTGTGCTTAAACTGTCCACCTGGCGAGGCATCTGTCTTCCCCTTTTTTTCTTACCCTACTGATGGTTGCTAGGCTGCAGCTGGACCGCACCCCGCAGTGGCAGAGACCGCGGAGGAAGCTCGCGCATGTGCACTACGCAGACTCAGAACTGATGTTGGTGGTTACATCAGAGAACAGAGAGGCTGACGCCAGTCGCTCCTGGCCGATATCCGCGAGTCTTGCGTGCGAACTGGCTTTTCCATCTTTTTCTCCTTCTCTCATTTTTTGTAACATAATTTCTGAATCATTTTAATTTGTCTTCAGTAAGCGTGCAGTGGGTTCGATTTTTTTAAAGTAGAAAGTTTTTTGTTTGTTTTTGTTTTACAACATGGCATTAAATTGCTGAATTATCCAGCTAAGAATGAAGCGGTCAGAGGGTGCTGATGGAAAAAGCTACTTTTTAGCGGGTCCGGAGAGGGTGAGCGAGCAGGGGCGACTCGGGCCAGCGACGGTTAAGTCAGCTTGTCATGAGGCCCCTGCTAGCTTCCTGCTCCTGCTTCATTTTTAATCAAATGAAATATGACATTAGAGCATAACGATGGGAGCCGCACGCCTTCATTAGAAAAGCCATACCGAAAAGTGTTACAGAGATGGCGGCTGTGCTCGGCCTCTCTCCTCTTCTTCACTGTTGTGCTACTGGACAACTTTGTGGCCTGTCTAAGTGTTAGAGATTTGACTGTATATTCTGCGCGTTTCCGTAATCCCTGGATGCCAGACAGTTTCGGTTCTAATATAAGCCCTACCTGTCGTGTGTCGCAGGGCCTAAGTCAACCCCAGTGCCTTTCCCTGGCGTACCTGTGCGCCCTGTCACCGGGCAGGGAGCGGGAGAAGCATTTGCTAAACCAACGCCCTTGCTTTTGCTCCCACTACCTCTTGACATCAGTGCTCGGACCACGGGGAATAAAAGGTTCACCAGAAGATTGTCGGACCGCTCTGACTTCAGTGATTAACCTCGACACCATGGCTCAGCAAGTCACGTGTGAGTTTGAAGCATTACTTGCCCGATACGATTGTAGAGGGCAGTATTCGGTCCGGTTTTCCTGTCAAGAGTGTGAGGTAAGCTACAAAATAGACAGATATGAAAAGTTAGGATCGCTATTCTTAAAAAAAATAATAAATTATGGATACGAATTGTTAGTAAGGTTAAAATAATAAAAGTACGAGTCCTTTATTAAAGTCACTGATCAGTCAATAATGCAAGTTGAATGAACCTTTATATGCACAGAAATGTAGAATTGATTTTGAATTTCGCGCAAAGCTACACGAGGGCTATCTGCGCTAGCCGTCCCTATTTTACCCACTACCAACTCTTGGGCTACTCTATTACCAACGAATAGTGAGATTGACCGTTACATTATAACGCCCCATGGCTGAAAGGGCGAGCATGTTTGACGGGATGGGGATTCGAACCCGCGACTCTCAGTCAAGCGCCCTAACCACGTGGCAATACCGGGTCTGTAGAATGAGAAACGGTTGGGTGGATAATAAATGAAAGTTATCTTTAATTTTTTGTTGTTGTTGTTTGTTTGTTTTAATTGTATATATATATATATGTTGAATATTTAATACTATTGGTTACAAAAGCATATTTATTATGTTCGGAGATTGAACTGAAAAAACTTTTATTCAAGAGTGTTTAGTTTTTTTTGCGATATATTTATTATTATCATTATGTTATTAAATGCAGGTTATAGGAGTAGATGTTGTTTCTCGTTTGACTCTAAACCCAAAGAATACGTATTTACTCAAATTATTTTATTTTTCTTTGAAGAGCTAACTATACTATACAAAAGTCAAACTTAAACATGACCCGAAATAACACGTAAACATTTATCTATTGATATATATATATAACCCGAAATAACACGTAAACATTTATCTGTTGATATATATATATAACCAGAAATAACACGTAAACATTTATCTGTTGATATATATATATAGTACTTCAAGTGGGTTCTTTGTCATCATGAATTTGTCTAAGTTATTTACGCTTTGTTTGTTTGTTTGTTGTTAATTATGCACAAAGCTACACAAGGGCTATCTGTGCTCTGCCCACCACGAGTATCGAAACCCGGTTTCTAGCGTTGTAAGTCCGCAGACATACCGCTGTGCCACTGGGGGGCAGTTATTTACGCAGAATCTGGTGTGTATTCGTGTGCGATTCAGAGCTTAAACATTATTGGTGTGTGATGTTTTTTAAACACAGGCTGGTGTGTGTTAGTGTGTGACTCAGAGGTTAAACATTATCAGTTTGTATTAAGTAATTAGATCCTGTTGTTTATTAAACGTCTCGCACCTGTAGAAGGCTTAGGTAATTGAGCCGAAAGCTTGTGCATTAAAAAAAACTAAAAAAAATTTGGTGATAGTCCAAATAAATTACTTAATACAAATATGAGTACTCACGTTAAAAGCCTGAAAAGTTAAATATTATCTGTGTCTATCTGAAGTTGTTTTTTTAAACACAGGCTGTTAAGCGTTAAAATTCCACGCAGAGGTTAAATTATCAGTGTCTGTCTGATGTTCTTTAAACAAAGTCTGGAATTTGTTTGCGCGTGGCTTAGCTTTTGCTGGGTATTCATTAAGCAACATGATGTCTGTTAAAGTGTGACTCGGAGGTTAAACATACTCGGCTGCTGCTTTCTGTCTGGCGTTTGTTAAGGATCGAATCAGATAAATTAGCATATATTTCTTATTAACACAATCCAACACCTGTTAGCCTGCGCACCACAGATTGAATATTATCAATGTCTGGGATCAGTCTTAGTTGTCTTATTAAAAGACATTCTTATCCTGTATTTCAATTCAGTTAAAAGTTTTGAGTTAGTAACTAGACTGACATCCCCTACACACACACATATACAGAGAGAGTAGTCGCAGTTTTCCTCATCCACGGCATTTAGGAAAATGTGGTTTCTTCTTCATAAACTCCATTTAACGCATGGATAGAGTTAGCATAGCCAGACCACCAAGAAATACTTTAACAATAATACGAAGTGAACTGGTACTATAACAATATGTGTGGATGGCATTTATTGCAAGAATATTGAAATTAACTGTTCCAGTAAAATTAGGATTTTCAACCTGAATGGCACCTTACATGCTAGTGGGCTGAACGGCCAATTAGCAGCACCCGCCACCACGAGGGTTTTGCTTGGCTCTTCTAACTGAATAACGATATTAACAGTCACTATTATAAAGCTGAAAGTGCGAAGCTTGTTCAACAACATCACCCTTCGAACCCCAAATCCAGCCTAACACGTTAACCATTAGCCCACCCCTACCCGTCAGATAAAGTGCCAATTATTAAGTTAACACGCAATAGCTATTAAACAAACTTGGCTAACATGAATATAATTAAGTTAACAAGTCGTTAATATCTGACCACAATGAATATAATTACAGAAGAAAATGTATAATATGAAGAATAAAGGCTGAAATAAAGTGGGTGTTTAAATAATGAGCAATTAATATCAACATAATTTGATAAAGATTGTAACTGTGAATAAATTTAGTTACATTTTCTTTGTGAATAAGTAGATCTATGGTACATTTGAGTAGTTTGTAAAATATCTTAAAAAGTTACTAACTGAACTAAATATTGTCGATTTTAGTCTAAGTGTTGATTAGGTGACACACTCGAAATCACTTAAAGACTATTTATAGAGCGAAATTTTGGACGATATAACTTAAAATACAGACTGAAATAGAATCATAATGTTCGATCTTGATTCCCTCTCCAGCACACAGGATTCACTATAGTTTCATGATCACGAAACGTGCCCACATTTACTGAGCACATAACGATTGGCTATGCTAGTTTTTCTTTTTTTGTCTTATCCATTTAAACCAGGGCCGGAACAGTTTTTCAGAAGAGTAATTCCACCCCCACCCCCTACGGTCATTCTGACACTTCTGCTAGTTATCTCGCATTTGAAAAAAAAACAACAAAAAAAACGATAATTAAATATTTAAAGTATAATTTTTATGGTTTGAAAATTTCAAGAATTAGTTTCTTGAGTTCAAACACCACACCTTAGTTGAATGCCTTTTCATCCTTAATTTGAGAGTCATGGGATGCAAAAAATACTCTTAGAGTCACTTATCAGAATGGGATTCCATGGGTATCGTTTACTTTATTTTGTCTTCCGAGATACCAGTATTTGTTTTTTATTTCTATGTATTCCAGATTTTAAAAAAGTAATCCTATTTGCGAAACAATATTATACACAATGTAAGTTATCAGAAAATAGGATTCCAGCCAGTGATTCTGGGATTCCACACATTGTGTGAAAGTATGATCAACTATTCCTACCCTAATTGAAATATTAACTAAAGTAGATACGGTTAACTGGCACGTTTATTATTATTAATAAATATTAACTAGGTGCGCCATCTTCTGTTGCATGGAACAAATTCACTCTAGCCTTTTCTCCACATTATGAAACCTAACACATTTCATTTCACTGGTACTACTTTACCACAGATTCCAATTGCCAGACACTGTTAGATACAGCGGTCTCCAAGTATTGTTATATAGAACGTAATACTTTTATCTAATGATACGCAACACGATATATTTTCATTGTTATCTATTCACTAACTATGAAAGGCTTATTCCCTTTGTCATCTGCCGAGAACGCTTTCACGCTACTTTTTTTTTTGTAATTCTCAACAATATACATCGTCGCTTTGCAACAAAACTATCACCTGATTCTTAGGCCAACTATGGTGTTTATGTTGAATGCATACTATTCATGTTGATTTGTTAGAAAGGTTTGGTTTTTATTCATTATTTTTTTGATAACTTCGGTGATATAACAACAAAATAGTTTAATTCAGAAGTTTTATGACATTGAGCTGTAGTCAAAAACAAAATAAAATTTACCGGATAGTGTTTCAGCTAAGTCTTATGGTACGTTTATGTATTAGGCCTAATACTTAAATTAAAATATAAATAGGCCTACTATTACTAACGTTATAGAGTCAGTGTTTAAAAAGTTTTAAGTGGTGAATAAATGTTAATTAATAAATATTTTTTTGGGTATTTTAACACATATATTTGGCCTTAAAATATAAAGAAAAATAAACGTTTATTTACTACCAAATATCTTTTGTCCTTTGTATAGTCGAAAAAGTTGAAAATTTGTGTCGGAATATCCGCATTAGGTTTTCTACTTCCTGACCAAGAATACAGTGAAAAGGGCTCAAGAGTGCTACTTAAGTCTCTTTCAGAGTACACACATACTTTGTAGTTATTACTAAAAATGTGGTGATTAAAGAATTACTTCGAGACTGATGAAATAAGTAAAGAGTAGGTGCATTTTGGAGGTACAGACAAATTCGTTTTAGTTAAATTCTATAATTTTTCTTAATCATTCAACGATGGTTTCCCGTCATTTTTGAATGGGTTTTATACTAGTATATTATTCTTTTTTTTCTGTCTGATATGAGACATGGTTATATTTTTTATTGTTATCTGATGTATTTCTTTCTCACAATTACCAAACAATTCAGACTTCTGAAACTGTTATCTCATGTGGTCTATTTTGTTATTCTGATATTAAACATGATTGCATTTTTATTGTGTTTATTTCCATCTGCCTGATATAAAATGTTATTATATTTTAGACCACTTTTACTTATTGTGAACGATTTGTTATCCCTATCATGAACCAATTCTATATTGTTGTCTACCCTCGTGCCACTGTATACTACAGAGATAATAAAAACCATTTGTTATATCATTATCAGCAGCCATTGTATTCCTCATTTGCTATTTGCTAATGCGTTACATACAAGTAATCAACTAGGGCTGGTTTACCTGTAAGTTGTACAAATTATCTTTTTTACTTCTGATGTCATCACATAAAGTGAAAACATTCAACATCGTCATCAATAAACGTAGTTTTGTTATCGAACTGTAGCTGTCAACGATAACGGAACACTTTGTATTACTAGAATTAAATCTGGTTCTTTTCGCTGTTTTGTAATTAGTTATAGGATATTCTATAACCAGGTTACCAGTATAGAATGTTATATTAGTTTTCAATATGACTATTATTAATGACGGATCATTTTAATGTTTCATTATTATTATAGTTTCTGTTATCATAGATCGGGCATTCTCTCAACAACGTGAAATATTTAATTATCATACAACTTTCCGCTCTTATAGTGCTATTAATAACGGAACATTCTGCTCTAGCTATAATTAAATATAATAGCTTGCTGTCAGTTTTATAATGATGAAACATTCTGCTCTAGCTATAATTAAATATAGTAGCTTGTTGTCAGTTTTATAATGATGAAACATTCTGCTCTAGCTATGATTAAATATAGTAGCTTGCTGTTAGTTTTATAATGATGAAACATTCTGCTCTAGCTATGATTAAATATAGTAGCTTGATGTCAGTTTTATAATGATGAAACATTCTGCTCAAGCTATGATTAAATATAGTAGCTTGATGTCAGTTTTATAATGATGAAACATTCTGCTCTAGCTATGATTAAATATAGTAGCTTGATGTCCGTTTTGTAATGATGAAACATTCTATTAATGTCATGAGGAATTGTAACACCGTCGTTGTTATTAAAATATAACCTTTTATAGTACTTAATATTAAACCTATAATTTGATTGTCGAATAACATGAGCAGTTTTCTCTTTCTACAGAAAGTTACTCGCACTTTATAAGAGCGATATTAAGGGTCCAGACCCCCCGGTTTTTTTATTGTTATATTGCGCAGTCTGATGGCCACGATTGCGTAAAACTGTCCATCACCGTAATTTTCATTTTATCGCGTTTCTGCGAAGAACAGTGAAACCAGTCAACCAGTCTTAGATAACATATCTCGAGAAACTTTCAACAGATCATCCACTGTACGTGCATGGACTTCAGCTTTCAAGACAAACCAACTACACAGAAGTCCATCAGTGCGTACTGAGGTGACTTTACAGATTCGTCGGTAAAGAGGATAGCATGAACGTCGGTTTTATTCTCCATGGTTTACTGTCTGTGTAGTTTAAATTTTCCAGCATATGATACACTTGTAGTAACCATTAAGTCCAATAAAGAACTTTACATTCTCTATACCAGATTAGAAAGTTTTTGTCACCTCGTTTATTGTAGGCATACCGTTCAAGTTCACCCAGGCCTCGACAGTTGTTGCAACAAACTTCCGCCTCTCGACAGTTGTTGCAACAAACTTCCGCCTCTCGAGAGTTGTTGCAACGAACTTCCACCTCTCGACAGTTCTTGCAACAAACTTCCACCTGTCGACAGTTGTTGCAACAAACTTCCACCTGTCGACAGTTGTTGCAACGAACTTCCACCTCTCAACAGTTGTTGCAACAAACTTCCACCTCACGAGAGTTGTTGCAACAAACTTCCACCTCTCGACAGTTGTTGCAACGAACTTCCGCCTCTCGACAGTTGTTGCAACAAACTTCCGCCTGGACGCTAGAAGTGTTTTCCTTATATTTCTGCAGTTTGTACACTTGTGGTTTACACTTCTTTATAAGGGCGAGATCTTTATGAATTATTTCGTGCATAGTTAATTGGAATATTTGTATCTGGGTAGAGAGTATGGGTCCTAAACGTCCAGGCTGGGAACGTTGGCGATGGTAGCGACAGTCCTGTGTGTGTGTGGTAAGATATTGTAGCTCTGGGTAGAGAGTATGGGTCCCAAACGTCCAGGCTGGGAACGTTGGCGATGGTAGCGACAGTCCTGTGTGTGTGTGTGTGATAAGATATTGTAGCTCTGGGTAGAGAGTATGGGTCCTAAACGTCCAGGCTGAGAACGTTGGCGATGGTAGCGACAGTCCTGTGTGTGTGTGGTAAGATATTGTAGCTCTGGGTAGAGAGTAGGGGTTCTGAACGTCCAGGCTGAGAACGTTAGCGATGATAGCGACAGTCCTGTGTGTGTCTGGTGAAACACTGTTGGCTTTACATCATCACGTAGCTGTGCTGATGTTTCCTAGCCTATGCTGTTCGCTTTGTTTTAGTTACTATTCTTTGACATTTACAAGCCCGGGCTTTACAGCTTCTAGGTGAGGAATGTGGTTATCATTCAGTAATAAGGGTTTGTAGCAGCACTGCACTGGCGAATGGGTCCGGTAATTCGTCGTAAACAAAATATAGGTTCTAAAAGTTCGCCTCTGGCGCCGTGACTCGCATCTGTGGCAACACGACACTGCAGATGTAAACCGTTGTTAGAAAGTAGCGTTAATCGTTCATAATTGGTGCGTTCCTTTGTAACTACATCGAAAAGTACCTCATCCAAATATATATATAACTTACCTTAATGAGAAGCCCAGTTCTTGACTAAATTTTATATCATCAAAATCTTGTGCATTAAGCTCTCTAAGAGTTTCGCTTTATAATATGGGGGCAATAACTATTCCCCAAATTCTGAAATATACGTCACACAACTCCAGTCTTTATATAAGCTAAGAAAAAAATATATCACTGCAATTTGTATTTTAAAATATATATATATAGAAAATGCAACCAATTTAGAGTTAATGACAAAAATTTGATACTTTTACGTTTATTTTAGGCAACAGATAACTAAAATATTTATCATAAGAAAATTGTTTATGTTACTAAATATTTTTTGTTTAAAGAAAAGGCAACCGACAACTGAATTTTATAGATTGGAAACTATAATCTACTGACGCAAACATTAGTGTTATTATATATGCCAAAACAAAACGAAGGAACAGAAATCTGTATATTGAACAATAGCAACTAAAGTTTATACGTTCAGAAAAGGGAGTAGACCTGTATAGCGAACATGAACAGAAGCTAAAATAGACCTGTACAGTGAACATGATCAGATGCTAAAGTAGACTTGTACAGTGAACATGATCAGAAGCTAAAGTAGACCTGTACAGTGAACATGATCAGATGCTAAAGTAGACCTGTATAGTAGACCTGTACAGCGAACATGATCAGAAGATAAAGTACACCTGTATAGCGAACATGAACAGAAGCTAAAATAGACCTGTACAGCGAACATGATCAGAAGATAAAGTACACCTGTATAGCGAACATGATCAGAAGCTAAAGTAGACCTGTACAGCGAACATAATCAGATGCTAAAGTAGACCTGTATAGTAGACCTGTACAGCGAACATGATCAGATGCTAAAGTAGACCTGTATAGTAGACCTGTACAGCGAACATGATCAGATGCTAAAGTAGACCTGTATAGTAGACCTGAACAGCGAACATGATCAGATGCTAAAGTAGACCTGTAG
>NW_013665877.1:545600-549097 GCF_000517525.1 Limulus polyphemus | reverse complement strand
TATATTAACGTAAAGTACAACTACTTTGTCATGTATATTAACGTAAAGTACAACTACTTTGTCATGTATATTAACGTAAAGTACAACTACTTTGTAATGTATATTAACTTAAAAAACAACTCCTTTGTCATGTATATTAACGTAAAAACAACTACTTTGTCATGTATATTAACTTAAAAACAACTCCTTTGTCATGTATATTAACGTAAAAACAACTCCTTTGTCATGTATATTAACGTAATACAACTCCTTTGTAATGTATATTAACGTAATACAACTACTTTGTAATGTATATTAACGCAAAAAACACTCCTTTGTAATGTATATTAACGTAAGAAACAACTTCTTTGTAATGTATATTAACGCAAAAAACAACTCCTTTGTAATGTATATTAACGTAGCTCAGCACACATTTTTTGGACTTACTCTTAACTTGCCAGAATGTTACACCTGGCTACTTGCTTGACGTGTTATTCATTATTTGACTTTATCTGAGTACTAGTACGAACCCACTTAGTCACGCTTCTTTGCCAGAAAACGTTTTTTAACAAAGTAACATTTTATAGTTACCCATAAACAATTGATAAGACGCAACAGCTAAGATAAAATAATAAATAAAAAACAGCTAGAGATTAATTAATGAAGATATTAATTATATCGTTGCAGGGCGTAATTACGCCCCTGATGAACAAACCAGAGCATCATGAAGCCTAGTGACATATAGTAATGGAAGGATAAACAGATCTGAGATATATATGACTGCTGATAAGTTTCAGTTGAATTTTTTTATTATCAGTTGCTTTATCTCACATATAATGTGGTTAAATATCCGAGCATATCAAAAGTAATAAAGCTTTGACACAATGAAATGTTATTTACCAAAGATTATTACGTACATTTTATGTATTCGTGAACAATATGATAATGTTCATAAGTATTTATTTTAGTTTTATTAAAGAACACGTCGGTAAATCGAGTCTGTTCTGCCACAAAATTAATTCACATTGTACATCACAAGCCAAGGTCAATCCAAATAGTCTCCCGGTGGGTCAGCGGTAACTTTACGGACTTACAATGCTAAAATCCGAGGTTTGATTCCCCGCGGTGGGCAGAGTGCAGATAGCCCATTATCTACTTTGTGCTTTAAAACAAAAAAAACAGCGACACCTATTCCACGTAATTTACCTTTTTATTTTCAAAACGTTTACATTAATCTTCCCTCTGCCGGATTTCACTGTCAACAAACAAGAAAACGTCCTCTAATGATTAGCCTATGAAAATGAAAAATTAATGATACATAGTTAAAGTCATTGAATCTTTCAATTTATAGGAAGTGTGGGTGAGGGAGTACAAGAAAATTCAACTAGCCTGAGATTCGTAAAGAACACATTAGGAGTATCTGGTAACTTGTTTTAGTACAAAGCTGCACAATAAGCTATCTCCACTCTGTTCCACCGTGTGGAATCGGATTTTTGCTCTGTAAGTCCATCGACGTATCGGGAAACATCTGGTAAGATTCAAAAGTTAAGTTAGCCCTCACCTTGCCGGCGGCTCAGCGGTAACCTTGGGAACTTATAACGCATAACTTCGGGATACGATCTCTACGGTGAGTACAGCACAGATAGCCCGCTGCACAGCGTTTTGATTAGACAGACTAACAAAACTTCAAAATTATTGTTTAACTTCCACGTGACTGGGCCTGGCATGTCCTTGTGGTTAGGGCGCTCAACACGCAATCTGGGGGTCACGGGTTCGAGTCCCCGTTACAAATCATGATCGCCCTTTCAGCCGTGGGGGCGTTATAATGTCACGGTCAATCCCACTATTCGTTGGTAAAAAAAAGTAGCCTAAGAGTTGGCGGTGGGTATGTTGATTAGCTGCCTCCCAAAATAAACCAGAAACAAGCAACATCGATAGTGAAGGAAGTACGGCCACCGAGATGACCGTTGCGAATACCGAGCCTCAAAATGATAATGGGCAACTACAACAAGAAGAAGAACAACCTAAACCCAATAACACACACACACACACAGAAAACAGTATCACCATGGATACTGTTACACATACACAGACTTTTGAAACAGAAGAGATCCGTGCAGAAACAAACGGCTTCACATAAGTAACAAAAAGAAAACGAAATATATCACAGCACATAGACAAATAAAACACAAACATACAATCACAAGACAACAGAAAACACACACAACCAAACACTCAGCCATCAATGAAGGCATTCCGGGTCCTACAAAAAGCCACACCTAGCAGCTGAAACTAGACGATGCGAACCGAACATCAGAATTGCAGGAAAGAGCGGTATCTTAGTCAGGAGAACAGAATCGGTTGACCTAAACAGCATCCTCAAAGAATGTCTTCCAACCAGGACATATTATATTACATCTGCCAGGAGAAAAGACAAAGGAAGACGCTACAGCAAAGAAATTGAACACATTCAGAATGAACTTACACAAATAGTATTTTATACACGAAAGTAGAAAGAATCATATCTAACAAAACATAAACAAACTTAATAAAAGTACACACATAAGACACCCAGGATATCCAGGGCGTAATATCAAACGGTAGTATCCTCTGGTATCAGGGATTTCAGGTAGAAGAGGCAAAAAACACCCGCCGTAGTCGTAACGCATTGTTACAAATGGCAACGTTACGGGCATGTTGCGACAACCTGTAAATCTCTCTCACGATGTGTGATCTGGTGATCACCATATTTCAGCATTTACATCCCAAGATGTGTGATCTGGTGATCACTATATTTCAGCATGTACATCCCAAGATGTGTGAACTGTGGTGATCACCATATTTCAGCATGTACATCCCAAGATGTGTGATCTGGTGATCACTATATTTCAGCATGTACATCCCAAGATGTGTGATCTGGTGATCACTATATTTCAGCATGTACATCCCAAGATGTGCGAACTGTGGTGATCACTATATTTCAGCATGTATATCCCAAGATGTGTGAACTGTGGTGATCACTATATTTCAGCATGTACATCCCAAGATGTGTGAACTGTGGTGATCACCATATTTCAGCATTTACATCCCACGATGTGTGATCTGGTGATCACTATATTTCAGCATGTACATTCCAAGATGTGTGAACTGTGGTGATCACCATATTTCAGCATTTACATCACACGATGTGTGATCTGGTGTTCACTATATTTCAGCATGTACATCCCAAGATGTGTGAACTGTGGTGATCACTATATTTCAGCATGTACATCCCAAGATGTGTGAACTGTGGTGATCACCATATTTCAGCATTTACATCCCACGATGTGTGATCTGGTGATCACTATATTTCAGCATGTACATTCCAAGAACGGGAGCCCTAGGTGGTGTCCACACAACTTTCTTACTGTAGACGTGTTTACTTACGAACGGGAGCCCTAGGTGGTGTCCACACAACTTTCTTACTGTAGACGTGTTTACTTACGAACGGGAGCCCTAGGTGGTGGCCACACAACTTT
>NW_013665877.1:539000-545059 GCF_000517525.1 Limulus polyphemus | reverse complement strand
CAGCATGTACATTCCAAGAACGGGAGCCCTAGGTGGTGTCCACACAACTTTCTTACTGTAGACGTGTTTACTTACGAACGGGAGCCCTAGGTGGTGTCCACACAACTTTCTTACTGTAGACGTGTTTACTTACGAACGGGAGCCCTAGGTGGTGGCCACACAACTTTCTTACTGTAGACGTGTTGTTTTTATTATAATATAAGAGAAAAGTGACCAAGTAGCATGACTATGTTAATAAGGTTTAGTAAAAATGAAGATATCTCCAAAATTATGATACCATAGAGGTACCTTCACTTTCTTTATATATCACTGCAATAGATATGCGAGCACTCTCTAACATGTAATTTAACACATTCCGGTTGCCACTTTACCCACTGAAGAGAGTAAAGTTACGTCACCATTGTTACTTTTAACAATATCCAACATAATGATAGGACATTAAAATACAAAGGTTCACAATCACAATATTTAACAATGTGTAAACACAGAATGGAGGGAGACTGAGAATTACAGTTCTATCTGAGCTTTTGCGCGTTAATCTCTTCAAATAAGGTGTTTATATATAAAAGAAAAATAAATCAGGACTAAGTACAGTAATGAGTTTTATTGATAAATCAGCAGTTTATCTTGTCTTTATAGAATACGTCAGTTAAACATTTTGAAAGCTTCGGTCAGAACATCTGAGGCCTAAGGCGAGGCATGATACATTATTGGATAAACTGTACGTTGTTCTATCACAGTACAACTCATAAAGAGTTATATTATATCATACTCTGCTAGCTCTACTTGTTTGTTTAGTCGTAATATTAAACTAGACTTTGTCGCTGCAGAGTTTAGGCCTTTTTCTCAAGAGTGTGCTTAGAGCATTATAACTACACCAATTCTGTTGCATGCCACTGTCGACGAGGCTTTTTCCGAAACAACCTCAACGTCAGATCTTCTCAGACCAACTGGGCTACATCATATAAAACATTGGTTGAAATGCTATTTATATCAGTCACTTCTGAGACATAAAAGCTAACAGTGTATAACGTTTGTACTGGCGAAGCGTGAATACATTGTCAGAAAAAAGGCTTGATATTCCTTCACAATTTAACCAGACAATTACTGTATAAAATTTTGTTCTTTCGTTGGTGGTTCTTTTAAATTATCTGGTGAAACTAATTCAAAGTCCAGTCCACGTAACGGTAACAATTTTTTATTTTTTTTTAAGATTTTACAAACTGTCTGCACATCACACATTTGTAAGCCGCTTTTACTAATGATGCTAATTGCACTACGCTAACATAAAGTAAAAAGCTGCTTGTAATATTTTATGGCTGAAACGAAACAAACACACGGACTAATTCGGTCCCTACGGAGGGATAGCGGTAAGTCTACGGACTTACAACGCGGAAATTCGGGGTACGATTCCCTGCAACAGACACGGCAAATAGCCCAATGTGGCTTTTCTCTATAACAACAAACAAACCGACTGATTCGCTCTACTGGCTAAAAATACGACTCAACTATCTTGAAACAACTCTACAGTCTTCACAACTATCTCGTATTTATAATCTATTCTCGAATGTGCTAGTGAACTTCACGTCAAACCTTTTAGAACATTCTAGGCTCTTCTTATTAAACTTTCCGATCTTAGAGTCATTATTACCACCCAAGCTCCCTCCAGCAAACTAACAAATTACAACATTAAAAATATATTTTATAACATTACTCTCTATCTTAAGCGTGACGCAATATTACGCCTATTAATCCAAAGTAGATCGTGTAAGACTACTTTATTTCAAGGAGTGTATTTTTTTTCCAACATTTCTTGGAAGGAATCTATTGAATTTTCACATTCAACTATTCAAGCGGTCTCATACAGCGTGACGCAATATTACGCCTATTAATCCAAAGCAGATCGTGTAAGACTACTTTATTTCAAGGAGTGTATTTTTTTCCAACATTTCTTGGAAGGAATCTATTGAATTTTCACATTCAACTATTCAAACGGTCTCATACATAACAGAATGGCTTTGGTTAATTTATGCTATTTCAGTTTCACAAACTTTCAAGTGTTCCCTTATTGTAGCAAAGTGACGAAATTAAGTGGATTCGTATGTTGCCTTTAAGTTTCTGATTAAGTGCCTGATTGAAGGTCAGAGGTTCCATGGCTCGCATTTCTTTCTCGCCGAAAAAGAATCGCGATTTACATTTTCAGATTATAGACGCTGTTACGTCTCCGTTCGTTAGTTAATTTTCCGTAAGTTCGTTCCGACGAAACTTTAGCGACACAAGTCCTTTCTTAAATAAAACTGGTTTATTCTTTCTGAATATAACTTTGCGATACACTTAATATCAACAGTCGCGTTATAACAAACGTCTCACGTGCTCGAGTTCAGTTACACACTCTCTGACTGCTTTTCAATTACTCATTCACTTCGTCACGTTGTGACCATCTTATATATACCAGACTACACTCAATCTAGTAGTCTCCCGATAATTCACGAAGGTTCGAGAGAAGGACGTGGCGTGATACTAGTCACGTGACCACGCTTACGCAACAACGCTTTATAAAAGTGACGGTGAAATCCTACTATTATATTAGAGCAGCGAACGAGTTGGCTACCGCAGATAGAACCTCGAGTAGCTTTCCGCGAAATTCAACAAATAACAAATAAAGGCCATAGATGTAAAACAAAAATAGAAAGTTGCAAGAAAAAAAAAACGTAATAAAAAACCCAGATTAATCAAATATTAATAATTTTCGAAATATGCCGCATTAAAAATTAGTATAAGGCATATATCAACATGCCTTCTTTAGGAATATATACACACTCTTTTTTTTTTTAGGTCAAGCATGGCCAGGTGGTTAGGGCGCTCGAGTCGCGAGTTAGAATCCCCGTCACACCAAACTTGCTCGCCCTTTCAGCCGTGGGGGCGTTATAATGTTACGGTCAATCCCACTATTCGTTGGTAAAAGAGTAGCCCAAAAGCTGGCGGGAGGTGGTGATGACTAGCTGCCTTCCCTCTAATCTTACACAGCTAAATTAGGGACAGCTAGCGCAGATAGCCCTCGTGTAGCTATGACCGTCACATTATAACGCCCCCACGGCTGAAAGGGCGAGCATGTTAGGTGTGACGGGGATTCGAACCCGCGACCCTCAGACTGCGAGTCGAGCTCCCTAACCACCTGGCCATGCCGGGCCCTTAGAAAACGAAAAAATACGTTTAACAATGAGGCCCACTGAGTATGGTATGAAACGTTTCTTTTGTTTAAAAGCATAACTGGAGGTTTGGTGTTTTTAAAAAAAAGACAATTCCTATCGGTAGTTCCATGGAAAACTTGAACACTTATAACGTTAAAGTTCGAGGCTCGATGATTAACAACAAAACAAAACAAATATTAATATTTTATCATTGTATTCAAAAACAGAATATTAAAACAACACACAATTGAATTGAAAAGATAAATATTCCCAGTTTGACCCACGGTCATGGAAACCTAGAAAGTTTACGAATTTCGGACTAATTTACTAATTTAAAAATAAAAAAGGAATCACACAAGATGATGTGGATATATACTTTGGAGTACATTCTTAGTATTTGAACTCTGTACAGATCAGGCTGGAGTACATTCTTAGTATTTGAACTCTGTACAGATCAGACTGGAGTACATTCTTAGTATTTGAACTCTGTACAGATCAGGCTGGAGTACATTCTTAGTATTTGAACTCTGTACAAATCAGGCTGGAGTACATTCTTAGTATTTGAACTCTGTACAGATCAGGCTGGAGTACATTCTTAGTATTTGAACTCTGTACAGATCAGGCTGGAGTACATTCTTAGTATTTGAACTCTGTACAGATCAGGCTAGAGCACATTCTTAGTATTAGAACTCTGTACAGATCAGGCTGGAGTACATTCTTAGTATTTGAACTCTGTACAGATCAGGCTGGAGAAAACCTTACGAAACCATTCAATTTCTTTTTTCTCCCTTAAACTATCATTTTGAGCCCAACTGCCGTAGCGAAATACTAATGTAGAAAATGAGAACAAAGTAAAAGTTACTTCTTCACTAAAAACGACATAACAAGAGAATCACCATTGTTTTGGTCGAATGCCAACATACCTCGAAGTTGACAGTTTCTTTCATCCACTTGATGAAGCGATAAACTGTGGTGAATCTACCCGATCTGATATTCACCAGTCAGATCTTCTGTCGAGTCTCCTTTGGAAGCTTAAAGATGATATACGTGCTCGTAGAAGTCGCGTGTGCACAAGTTGAAAATATATTTTGGAAACTTTGTAAAAAAGAAAAAAGGGACCAAGCTTGTATTATGGTGTAAAATGGTATAGAATACGGGACTAAACTTGTATTATGGTGTAAAATGGCATAAAATAAGGGGAAAAACTTGCATTATGGTGTAAAATGATATAGAATAAGGGACCAAGCTTGTATTATGGTGTAAAATGGTATAGAATAAGGGACTAAACTTGTATTATGGTGTAAAATAGTGTAGAATAAGGGACTAAACTTGTATTATAGTGTAAAATGGCATAGAATAAGGGACTAAACTTGTATTATGGTGTAAAATAGTGTAGAATAAGGGACTAAACTTGTATTATAGTGTAAAATGGCATAGAATAAGGGAACAAACTTGTATTATGGTGTAAAATAGTATAGAATACGGGACTAAACTTGTATTATGGTGTAAAATAGTGTAGAATAAGGGACTAAACTTGTATTATGGTGTAAAATGGTATAGAATAAGGGGAAAACTTGCATTATGGTGTAAAATGATATAGAATAAGGGACCAAACTTGTATTATGGTGTAAAATGGCATAGAATAAGGGAACAAACTTGTATTATGGTGTAAAATGGCATAAAATAAGGGGAAAACTTGCATTATGATGTAAAATGATATAGAATAAGGGATCAAACTTGTATTATAGTGTAAAATAGTATAGAATAAAAACCAAACTTGTAATATAGTGTAAAATAGTATAGAATATGGGACCAAACTTGTAATATAGTGTAAAATAGTATAGAATAAAAACCAAACTTGTATTATAGTGTAAAATAGTATAGAATAAAAACCAAACTTGTAATATAGTGTAAAATAGTATAGAATATGGGACTAAACTTGTATTGTGGTGTAGTGTGGTTCCATAGAATAAGGAACCACACTTTTATTATGGTGTAAAATGGTATAGAAAAAGGAACCAAACTTGTATTATGGTGTAAAATAGTATAGAATATGGGACCAAACTTGTATTATGGTGTAAAATCCCACCGTTTGTTCAGATAAGAGTTGGCGGTAGACGATGTTGTCTAGCTGTCTTCCATTTAAACATACTGTGGCCAATGACATCTTTTCGTCACTTCATCTATCCAGTGTATAGATTCTTTTCATAGTGACTACATAGCTAGCTCACACGTACAGTATGTTTGATACTTTTCACTAAGATATAAATTCAACTTACCGTTCTTTGGTTAACTTGTGTTCAGGGTTACTGATGAGGAGTGCAGTGTAGACTGAGCTGGACCTCCCTTGAACTTAGACAATTTTCGAAATACTAAAGTTATTGATTAAGGGCAAATAGTAACTGAGATGTTATGTGTTTAAAAATGTCCAAACATTTTCCATCGAAAATAATCAACACACCCCATTGATGTTATACAAATAATATAACAAGTAGTTGCACTAAGGGCTCTGTTGTGTTCTAGATTTCGGACCAAGGGACTCGGTTTCGAAACCGTGTGATACCACAAGATATTCCCTCTGAGTGCTTTATATGAGTGAAAGCCAATCTTTTAGCATATATGGTGCATTGCCATAAATACAAATAATAGTGAATACTTTTATGTATGAAAAAAATGGTTGAATTAACACGTGTTTTTTGTTGTTGTTGTTCTGTTGTACTAGCTTTCAATCTGTGGTAAGTAGCTATATTTAAAAAACCTCAGAAAATCTTAAATATGATCGTTGGTAGGAGGCGCTAAAATACAGAAGTTCTTTCTAAATCTGCTAAAAAATACTTAAATATTTACACGGTGTTTCAAATGAGGAGT
>NW_013665877.1:533479-538106 GCF_000517525.1 Limulus polyphemus | reverse complement strand
ACTAAGGTCGTGTTAGGTTTCAACCTTGTATAATTTCCAATGACTTGTATTGGTTTCATACGTATTTTATACAGTATTAAATGATTATAACACGACCTTTTTCAACCTTGTATAATTTCCAATGTAGTTTATACTGAAACGATTTTGAACTTGCAAATCAGCAAATCATTTGACAACCACAGTCGATATCACGTCGCGGTGGAATGAAATGTATCAGTACTAGGTTTTTGTAAGATAATGCGATGCCATCATAAATTGATCGCTTTTGAGAAGGGTATGCAACAGACCTTTTTAACGCAAAATATCTATACACTCGGATCATTTATTTTCATTTTAAAAGTATCAGGAGACAGTCATAGAAGATAAATTAGGAAGCTCTAAAGTAGGATTCCTTTTGCTACGGAATGTTTTTTTAGTTTTAATAAACTCAAAAATACCAAAGTGATTGACGTGTAGCTTTCGAAATTTTCAGTTCTTGCTCCGATTGGCTGAAAAGGTAAAACAACTAACCAAGAGAGTGAATAGTGTTTCTTTGGGCGGGGTTTTGTTTGTCTACAGTTACCTGGTGCCAGAATACATACTATTTTGTGAGATGTAGGTTTTAGTGGATATATTTGGGAAAGTTGGCAAATATTTAGGATGATGCCCGCCATTTTACAAGCTAAAGTGATTTAACAACTTATTTCTGATCACTTCCAAATGTATTTAGTCAGTAAATTCAAAATACCTCAACAGGACATTAGTAACCTAAACATTAAGCTCTACAATTAGGCTATATCAGCAATGACTCACTTATGGATTATAAATCTCAAAACATAACCTAGCATACTAATTTTTGTTATTTGATTAAATACACAATTTGCTCTCTCTTGTAATGTGTGTCCGTGCTCTATTTAGGCTAATTTTAAAAATGTGTTAAAATATAATTATCATTAATTTCTGACCCAAAAAATTCTACCTAAACAGATGAGAACTAAAAATTCATCCAGCAACTTAGATAGCTAATTTATTATGCTGTTGTTACTTATAATGATCAGAATGTGTTGATTCATAAGTTAGATCTCCTCGTTGTTACCGATGTTTTCGGCAGTAATCCCAATAATATCTTATGAGGTTCGGCCAGTTTGGGAGATTTAGGTAAGTGCTAAGTCCATATAGTAAGCTCACAATGTAAAATATTCCCGCTAACAAATATACATAATATATATAAAGTTACTCCTGTACCGTGGGAAGCCTCCCGCAGTTTTATAGTACAAAGATATAATTGTCCGGGAAGTGGGAAGAATAGCATTAGCAGAAAAGATACATATTTTTGCCGTACCATCTGTTGTTACAGATGCAATGAATTCTGGATAGTGGAAGAAAACATCATGAACAACTGATGTGATTGATCATACATTAGGTCATAATGGTGGCAATATGTAACAACTATAACATTTGCATGTACATCATGCCCTTAATAATTTTGTGAAATTTCACCTTTCTGTTTGTGAGGTGTGATACATTAAACTGCGAACCCATTTTATAATCTATGTGTGATATGCGGGTATATCATATGTTTTATTTCCCCTTAGTTACAAGACAATTTTCCAGATCATATGTTTTCTTTCCCCTTAGTTACAAGACAATTTTCCAGATTTTCAGTTTTCCACACCAATGTTTAGTGTAGTTTGTTTGTTTGTAATTAAGCACAAAGCTACACAGTGGGCTATCTGTGCTCTGCCCACCACGGATATCGAAACTCGGATTCTAGCGTTGTAAGTCCACAGACATACCGCTGTGTCACTGGGGTGCGTTTAGTGTAGAATATCAAATAAATTACTAAGTTCCTCTATCTTGATTACTCTCTAAGTCACCGAGGTCACCACATGTGTTTTAACTTTAGAAGAGATCACTGTAGTAAGAATTACCATGAGTCGAAGCAGGGGTCTGTTTTTTGGGATTGCCTGGAGGCAATGTTTCATCCTTTGCTGACATGAGAGTGGCCCCCAGTCACATGGATAGCGCATGCGCCTGAAGAGAGCTATATATGTTTATATATATAATTTATAATTTTCCTTTGTTTTGTAGGCATAAGCATATCAAGCGTCTTTGTTTTGTTAAGCATTTAATAGAAGCATGATATGTGTTGAAAGCATCATTAGCAGTTGTAAACACACAGAGAAATTCCAGACTTTATTGATACCCACTGGATTCTTCAAACACATAGATTGTAACATATCCATTAGACTCCAGCAAAGTAGAACTAGAGATATATACGTCTGAGAGAAATCAGAGTATTCTGAGAATATTACATATAAAGAAATAAAATATATAATTAAAAATTGAAAAAATAAATATAGTTACTGTTTAAACACCAGAAGCTGGTGAAACATTAGAAAGGAGGACGTTTGCTCTCTACAGAATGAATTGTTCGGTGATAATCAACGAAACTTTATTCGACAGAAGAAAGGAGAACGGTATCATAGTCAGTGTGCAGCACCTATAGGGAAGTATGGACGGAAATTAGTACAAGTTTGGGAGCTACACCTCAGGAATACGACTCATTGTGAGAACTCAGAAAAACTGTGAAAAAAAAAGGTTTATGATCTGAGTAAAGCAAAAAGGTTCGTTTACAAAATACTAGTTCAGACGTATAACGTTTTTGTTCTTTTTTGTATCTCCTGTGATAATATCGTGTACCATTAATAAAATCACCGTCTAGTTTGTGATGCCAGCATGTGTGTCGCTTGCATATTTTCATAGTTATTACTGTTAATCTGTGTATTTATTTTGTGATAAAAATCACGTAAACTGCAGATATTTTTTTTTCATTCCACTTACTTTGTCTGATCCAAATTCGCATTTCAGATCTTTCTTTTTTAAATTCCACAGGTTGCTACCCAAGCAAGGGCAATGTGAAAACAAAAAACGTCTGCACTTTACGTGATTTTCGTCACAAATATTAGGCCTACCGGGGTTTCACTCATTCCATTGTTTGTGGACCGTTTCGTCTTTTTTTTTTGGATTGGTTGCCCCTCCTCAGTTGTGGTTTTCCAGTTGTTAAACGTCCACTGAGACCACTTAGTGCTAACGTGTATCTTATTGTTCTCGAAGCAATATTCACAGCTGTTTTAAGAGCAAGGTGGTTGGCACGATCTGGACTCGGTTGTTATTTGTCTCATAACCTGAGATATTTTACACAACTTTTGTAGAATTTTGGTTTTCGACCGCTTCTGTTATTACCAGTGCCAGTTTCACGCACCCTCTTCAGAGCATTGCATATAGTTCCTACTTAAAATAAAAGTAAATAAATTAAATTAAATTAAAGTATTGATTTCTTGTTTGTTTTTTGTTTTTTTTTAATTTCGCGCAAAGCTACATGAGGGCTATCGGCGCTAGCCATCCCTAATTTAGCAGTGTAAGACTAGAGGGAAGGCAACTAGTCATCTACTATTGGGCTACTCTTTTACCAACGAATAGTGGGATTTACCGTCACATTATGATGCCACCACGGCTGAAAAGGCGAGCATGTGTTGTGTGACGGGGATTCAAAGCCGCAACCCTCAGATTGCGAGTCGAGAGCCATGCCGGGCCATTGATTTTTTTGACACGCTTTTTATACAGTATTTTATACAGAACAGCGACCGGATACACACAACTACAATTGGACAAAGTATTACCGTCTGTACTTACGAATGACAACCAGTCACAATGTAAATTATCAGCACGTGACTGTACTACAGTTTTTTCACGATATAAAGGTAAACATTCGTGTAGTATTTGCCTTTTTACCATTTTTTTCTCACCTCTCCAATAATTATTTACAGTATTATACATTAAACATTTTAACTATACTGTTATTGCAATTAACACCAAGGAAAAAAACATAACATACTTAACCGAAAACACGTGAAAACCTTCATGCATAATTACCGATTCCCTTAAAAGTTTGACACCAGGATATAACTTTGTATTATCTCCCCTAGCAACGTCTAGTGACCAATAATAACTCATCAAACGGCTCCAATTGTATAACGTTACAGATTATCTTAATATCTGAGAAAAATTACTTCGACACGTGTGACTGTTTAATTATAGAGATTGGTTTGGGTTTCGTATGGTTTGGCTGTTAAGCACAAAGCTACACAATGGGCTACCTGTGCTCTATCCACCACAGCTATCGAAACCTGATTTTTAGCGACGTAAGCCTGGAGACTTACCGTTGCACTTCTGGTATGGGAACAGTATAGATGGTATACAAAATGTTAGTTTACTGCTGAAAATATAGTCAACAGCAAAAGTACTCAACTGTCGATGCAATACAATTAAAAAGCGTACAACTTAAAATAATTGCATAATAAAATTTATTAAAACTAGGGACCAGCCCAACAATGTTTTAGGGTTCTACGCCACCATCCCCAGGAGTGACAGCTTGAGTTTAATTAAGACTTATATATGAAATCTGGATGCTGACCGATGAATGATTGTCGAACGCTTACTTTAAGGTAGGGAATAAATTTTTCAAACGTATCCCCTGTTACCCCTTTTATGCGAGTTTTTTTATGTCCAAATTCGAAACTAATACGTTAAATACCTGTGAAGTGAAACCTTTGGTGTGGTTAATGTACGTAGATGACACGTTCTG
>NW_013665877.1:524493-532573 GCF_000517525.1 Limulus polyphemus | reverse complement strand
GATTTTGACATCAAATTTTGGGGTAAAAAAGTGCGTCTTATACACCGAAAAATACGGTATTTTTCATGTATAATCAGCATTGCCAGTTTACGTAAGAACATTACTGAGCATTTTAACCAATACCTTTTTAAACTGACAACATGAATGTTAGATAGTGTCAAAAATGTAAGTTCACTGTACTTATTGTGTTGACAAAATGTCTTAGAAAACGAAATATAAAGATATTATTTTTAGCGGCAAATTTTGTTAAAGATTTTGTATTGGTAATGGTGAAATAAGAATTGTTTGTTTGTTTCCGAATTTCTCGCAAAACTACACAAAGGCTATTTGTACACAGCTCTCCTTAATTTTGAACTATATAGGGAAAGCAATTTGAAATTTCGGATCTAAGAACATAAAAATGCGGTAGATAAATATAGCCAACCCCTGGGCTACTCTAATCGAATAGTGAAATTTGATTGTCAATCTTATAGTACACCTACAGTTCCACAGTGCGGAGTGTGATCCTTTGGCCACCGTCACACAAACTGTATACCTTCGGATTTACAGTTCGGCATGCTAATCACTAGGCCACGCACAACCCTACCTCGCATTTTCTGATAAAGCATAATTAAGACTATGTTTTCCTGAACAATTGAAGAAGAGCAAATAGATGGGAAAAGTTCTTCATACCTATAAAAACTCTTCCACAAAAGTGGGGCAGATTTTAAAACATTTAGTTTTAGGGACCAATATTAATGTGTAAAACTTAAAACTGTTAAACATTAGAATAAGATATTATTTACAGATGTAATGAAGTGTATTATTGTAGTTACTGTAATGAAAAGACTGAGAAATATTTCCAAACTATTATAGTACAAAATGTAATATTGAGTTTTCAAAAAACTGTATAGAATTTAAACATTCTTGATGTGTAAAAAAGTGTACTCCCCCTTTCAAAAGTTCTACGTTTTCTGAGGATAAGTTGGGAAACAACAAAAATATAAACATAGACTGAAAGAGGTTCACCCTGTGGCGGAACTCTAGATTTTGGAGCTGCCGAGCCGGGATCGAACCCACGCAATATCATAACATATTCCTCGCACTTTAGGCTGTGAGTACGTTATAAGAGTGACAGGCAAGGTGGATGGTTGATTGTAAGGTGAAGTTGACTGGCTGCCTTGGGGACGGCGGCAGATAGTCAGTAGCTTTGTCATAAATACAAAAACAGTAAACTACCATTCTCAAACTAATAATACCAGCGTGAACTGGTAGAGTTCTAAGAGGATAAAAGGTAACGACACTTAAGTATAGATTTAGTGGTGAAAAGTTTGTTTTTAGTGCAAAACTAAAGTGTTCATTTCGGAGATCTAATCTCTATTTTTAGTGTTACGGTGACTAAAAGTAATACAGATGTAATATTTCGTAATAAAAGTGTGTTTGGGGAGGAGGTGGGGGATCTTTTTTGCATTTAGAAATGATTGACTTCTACTAGCTTCTAAAATCATGTATCAATAAAGTGTGTTTGGGGAGGAGGTGGTTTTTTTTTCGCATTTAGAAATGATTGACTTCTACTAGCGTCTAAAATCATGTATCAATAAAGTGTATTTGGGGAGGAGGTGGGGGATCTTTTTCGAATTTAGAAATGACTGACTTCTACTAGCTTCTAAAATCATGTATCAATAAAGTGTGTTTAGGGAGGAGGTGGAGGATCTTTTTCGAATTTAGAAATGACCTACTTCTACTAGCTTTTAAAATCATGTATCAATAAAGTGTGTTTAGGGAGGAGTGGAGGATCTTTTTCGAATTTAGAAATGACCTACTTCTACTAGCTTTTAAAATCATGTATCAATAAAGTGTGTTTAGGGAGGAGATGGAGGATCTTTTTCGAATTTAGAAATGACCTACTTATACTAGCTTTTAAAATCATGTATCAATAACCCTTTTGATCAATTGACATTATATTGCATTTCCTCTACTATAATTCAAACTGATCTGTGCTCAAGAAATCTTCGATACATTATCGTCTATATAAGCTACAGCAGATTAGATCTAAAGTTAAATAAAGTTGTTAATCTCAACATCTTCTTGCTAATACACGTATCTTCAGTGTAAACAAGTTCCATCGCGCTATTTCAGGCCCAGTCGGTACGATTTGACCATAACTAACAGAACACTGTGGCGTTAGAAGTTTAGTTATAACAACACATCCAACAAATGTTCAGGCCCAGTCGGTACAACTTGACCATAACTGTGGCGTTGGAAGCTTAGTTATAGCAACACATCCTACAAACGTTCAAGCCCAGTCGGCACAACTTGACCATAACTAACAGAACACTGTGGCATTGGAAGCTTAGTTATAACAACATATCCAACAAATGTTCAGGCCCAGTCGGCACAACTTGACCATAACTAACAGAACACTGTGGCGTTGGAAGCTTAGTTATAACAACACATCCAACAAATGTTCAGGCCCAGTCGGTACAACTTGACCATAACTAACAGAACACTGTGGCGTTGGAAGCTTAGTTATAACAACACATCCAACAAATGTTCAGGCCCAGTCGGTACGACTTGACCATAACTAACAGAACACTGTGGCGTTGGAAGCTTAGTTATAACAACACATCCAACAAATGTTCAGGCCCAGTCGGTACGACTTGACCATAACTAACAGAACACTGTGGCGTTGGAAGCTTAGTTATAACAACACATCCAACAAATGTTCAGGCCCAGTCGGTACGACTTGACCATAACTAACAGAACACTGTGGCTTTGGATGCTTAGTTATAACAACACATGCAACAAATGTCACATGAATAGACTGTAATAAACAGCTGGCAACTACTAAGCATGAGTGAAGGGAGAGGAATCAGGAAGTGAAGGACTACACGTCCCTTTCTATTAAAACAACAGAATGTAATCAGCAGGGACGAGCCATTAGGCACTTGTTTTATTTCTTTTCGTTTCAGAATTTTCCCTCAAAGCTTATACAAAGGGCTATAGTTGCTGCTAATTTTGAGCTGATAGACTAGAGAGAAGGTAGCTAGTCAACAGCACCCACCGCCAACTCGGTAGAATTATATTATATAGTAACAAAAACAGGTTAGCTGCAATGAAATGAAAACAAAAAAAAAAAAAAAACGGAAAATTTTCTTCTCTTAGTTAATTCTACTCTTCACCATGATGTGAATTCAGAGGTTTAGGAGGCAAATTTAAAGGGTGTGGGGGCGCGGGGACCAAGTTTTATATGACCAAGCGAAGCGATGAAATGTGCACCACAAGCACACCTATTACGTCCGGGGTCCAGGGCCCTGTAAGTTCTTTGGTTCTGGATTAAGTTTTATGCATTCTCCAGCTTATCCCGAAAGTAATTTACCTATATTTTTGCATTTTTATTGGGACAGATTGGAAAGTGCCCCCCCCCCCGACACTTCTCACACCGGAATATTTTACATTGGGTAATCATGTTAACACCATGTTAACTTCTTTTCAGCCTAACGTACTCGGAGGGTTTGTGGTTCACGTCCCATTACTGCAAAAATACGCTCCACACTATGGGGCCTTGGGTGTGTTATAAGAGTAACGTTAACATACCACTATTCAGTTAAACAAGAGTAGCCCATGAGTTGGAAGTGGACGCCGTTGACTGGCTGCAACACTTTAATATTAGGGAGGGCTAAACTCAAATAACCCTTCGAGAGAAAATTCTGAGCACGTGAACAGACTATAGCACTGCTGAGATTACAACCACTAAGCTCTACCAACTGCTATATTCATTGGTGAAGCTATGAAACTGAAACGCCAGGAGATAAATATTATTATTTTTTAACTGCCTGCAGCTAATGGTCACTTATTTACAAAATATTTTAGAAAACACCAGGCCGCGTTACGTACTTTGAAAAGAGAAAATAATAAATTGAAAACTGTTATTTTTTTCTTGGCCTTTAAATCTAATCAATATATCACTATACAACGAAAAGAAAAAAAATCGGAATTCATAAAATCAACATACCATTAGTAGACGATTTGAAAAAAATGATTAATTATATGCTGTACATTATCTAGATATTAGTTTTTATTAGATTCAATCATTTACATTTACTGATAAAAGAAGTTAGGTTGACCTTCAGCTCACAGATTCAAGCTTATTATTCAACCACAATAAACTGCCCCATTCAAGCGAGTTAGCAGTTTATTAATTATTCCCAATTCACTACCCATTTCAGCGTTTTCTAATGACTAACTAAATCCCAAAATTCCATAGGCTAATACTCGGCCGATATCAATACCATTATACTCAACGAGCATTCTATAGCATCTTTCTCTTTTCGGTATATATTAGGTCGTCAAGAAATTAATTTCACTTTTTTTTAGATGAAAAAACCCGAACAACTTTTATATCAAAACATTTATTAAATGAAATAGTCTCCATTCTTATCGATGATACTTTTCCATCTTACAATCAGGTTGTTAATGCAATGATTAAAGAAATCAGTTGGCTTTAAAGCAATAAACATGTCAGTGTCCTCTTTAACACCATCGACATTTGCATACGTTTCCCATTAAGATGATGGTGCAGCAAATGAAAAGGATGGTACTTTGATGGTGCCATATCTGGAGAATATGGTGGGTGAGGGAGAACTTCCCAACCCAACTCCATAATCATGTGTTGTGTCAAACGTGCCACATGCGGACGTGCATTTTCGTGGAGAAGAAGAACACCTTTCCGATTGATGAGTGAAGGGCGTTTCTGATGAAGGGCTTGATTTAAACGTTCCAGTTGCTGACTATAGATCTCTGCATTGACAGTTCGTTGTGGATTCAGGAGTTCGAAATGAATTACTCCTTTGATGTCCCACCAAATGTAAAGCATCACTTTCTGCGGATGGAGTCCAGGTTTATTGGTCGGAAGTGGTTTAATATTCGCATAGAGAATCCATTTTTCATCACCGGTGACAATTCTGTCCAAAAATGGTTCCGGCGCATTATGCGCCAGAAGAGACGAAGCAACGTTCACAAATTAGAAACGATGATCATCGGAGAGCTAGTGAGGCCCCCAAACACCTTCTTTATGGAGTTTTCCCATAATCCTTAGATGCTTACATATTGTTTCATAAGAGACATGCAATTTCAGGGCCATTTCACGAGTGTGTTGCCTTGGGTTAGACTCAGCAAGTGTCTTCAGAGCATCAATATCAATTCCAACATGTCGGCCCCTGCCATCACAGATTTTAAGGCTAAAGTCACCTGAACGAAATTTGTTGAACCATCATTGACACTTACGAACGTTCAAAACATTTCCATAAACTTATTTGATATTCTTTGTGGCTACAGAGGCGTTGTTTTCCTTCTTGTGTTTAAACAGCATTACATACCGAATGTGTTTCTCATCGTGTTCCATCACTATAAGTATAATAGGCTATACTAACGTGACATTTAGGTGGTTCGTTTAACTATTATACGTGCTATGCGTTTTTTGGGAGGTGGTTAAAGAAAGTGTTCCAAAACGCGACATTAATTTCTTGACGACATAATATATAATATTAGACTTGTATCTACACGTATTCTAAAAGTAACGCTGAGCAAGCTCTAAAAGATTCGGGCCGGTCATGATCTAGTGGTTAGCTACTGGGCTTCGAGTAGAAAGGTCCAAGGTTCGAGCCACGATATGTCGCTATGGAGGTTATACCAGTGATAGTCACTTCCACTATTCGGTGTAGGCAGTGGACGCTGTCCACTGACTGTCCTACCTCTGCTCAACCGTTCTATGTTACGAATTTGAATGTGCAATTTTCTTACCCATGTGTTGCATAAAATGTCACTCAGGTTGAAAATTAACATACTACACTGTAATGAGTTATTGGTTAGAGATAAGTTTAAACGGCCTATTACTGATCTGCCGATAATGCACATTGTTAAAGTTGACTTTTTACAAACATTTCAGGGTTGTTAAAAGGAGATCAACTTAAAGTTAATGACATCTGCTAAGGTGAGTTCGAATACTAAAACTAAGGGATTAGTTCATCTGGCAGCTGAGAGCAGGTAACTAGAAAAAGTTACACCAAGGCTTAGTTCATCTGGCAGCTGAGAGCAGGTAACTAGAAAAAGTTACACCAAGGCTTAGTGAAATGTAATTTAATAGAGGAAGAAACATTAAGGCAGTAGCGAAACCCAGTTTAAGTAGAGGAAGTACATCAATGCAGACAGAAATGTAGTTTACTAGAGGAGGTGACATGAAAACAGAGAGAAATGTAGTTTGTTGTCAGGGTGCTCGACTCGCACTCTGCGGGTCGCCGGTTCGAATCCCCGTCCCATCAAACATGATCGTTCTTTCAGCCGAGGGGGCGTTATCATGTGACGGTAGGTGGTGATGACTAGCTGCCTTCCTTCTAGTCTTTCGCTGTTAAATTAGGGATAGCTAGCGCAGGTAGCTCCCGTGTAGCTTTGCGCGAACTTCCAAACAAACCAAAACAATCTGACAAGTTCTGGTGGTAGAGAGCAAAAGACTTCGTCAGTAACGTTGTACAATACCTACTTAGTGCGAAAGACCCCCTCCCCCCCACACACTCCCTTGTCTTTTGAACATTAACTGAATTAAAATTAAAAACTGTTTACAATTAAATGTAGTCTGCAAAGACTGGCTAACGTGTCGTTATTTTTTTCTTCTAACCTCTTTTGTTTGCTAATGTGGTTTTTGAGTTTCAGACGAACCATCTACTGGACTGCTACTTACTTAGGCCTATATGTGTAATTGGTTTTAGAAACCCCAACCCTCACCCCACTACCTATAAATCATGAACAACTGCAATGATATTATACATTCTTTTCTTCTTACTGGAACTCCATATTAGACCAATGAAAATGACGTAATTTATATTATAAACTTTATTATGATGTAATACCATAAACTTACTACTAAATGTCACGTTTCGTCAGCTAAGGCATCCTGCGCACAAAGGAATTAAGATTATTTATCCTAACCACCTCTGGTATCGCGAAAAGGTAAACGCTCATAGTGTATAATTACTCAAACGTAGAACTAAGTGCCACTATATCATCAACCATTCATTATGGGGAAACACGCAATTGAAGAGAAGCCACAAACTGTTTGAGTAAGCTACAGGCATACGTGGGCGTAGTAGCTAGGAGTAAATTTGAGTTACGCACGAGAGGAAGGCGTGGGAGGTTTTGAAATTTAAATCTGAAATGGCACATTCTGATGATCTTTTTTTATGAGTATACAATCTATAAAAAATTAACCATACAAGCAATATAAAGTATTGTAAACATTTGCAGTTTGATTATTGGGTTATTTTTTCTTTTCGTTTTTGAGGAAACAGCTAGATTCGGGTTTTATATAAATATAAAAGAAAATTCGTATCTGGAATTTTCAATTTTACGCACGGGCATACTTACGTTTGCCAAGCTACGCCCCTGGCATAAATGGCATGCTATCATTACATCCAGTATTGAGACATTGGAGTTAAGTAGGTAATAAATGATACGTGATTGTAGCCTCATAGCACTGCTGGATTTCCGATACGACAAGTGATTACTGTACTTTTTATCAGTATCGCCGAAAAGGAGAGGATAGTCAGGGCAGTTACCCCTGGACTTACAAGGGGCCCGTAAAAAAAGGAATAATCCTCGAGATGATCCAAGGCCGTCTTGATACTAAGAAAACCTTGGATGGTGACCATAATGACAAGCGGACGTACCGTGCTGAGGGCCCGCACTTCAAATTTATTCTGAGGCCCTGCCCATTATTACTAACGATAATTAAACATGATTTATTTGGAAAATTACATCGTTGTATACAGGATCGAGCGCATGGTTTATCTTCACAGGGAGTTTCATATAAGAGTGTCATCATTCATACAGATGCGAACACTTACAGGATTTTGTTACCCTCTTCTGTTAACCACGTAGAAGTGTTATGGTGGTTACAATAACACAGAATATTTTCGGCGTGTTTATAATTTCCATAAATTCGTTAGTTATGTCTGTTAACTGTTCCAGACGTAGTTATACCGTTGAAGAGAGTATTTTATGATACATCCAGTCAAATATTGTTTGTTTGAATTTATGTACAAAGCTA
>NW_013665877.1:515221-523832 GCF_000517525.1 Limulus polyphemus | reverse complement strand
AACCCCCCTCCTCCCACCTGCGTACATACATGACCACAAATGTTTAACAGAAAAAAAAAAGTTTACTGATGCACAAACGATAATTAAAAATAAGACTGACCCAGTCCCAAAGTATTATATATATATATATATTCACTTAATAACTTACTGTATAAAGATGAAATACTGTGAGACTGGAAACACGTTAAGACGAAGAATGAGACTGTTTCCAATTTCACAGTAATCTATCTTTATAAAGTAACTTATTAAGTTAAGAAAATATTATATTTTGAGACTGGTTCAGTCTTATTTTTAAATGTTTATTGTGTATCAGTAATTGTTGTTGTTTTTTAGTTAAACATTTGTGTTATTGAAACTTTACCTAAGTGTCGTCGTAATCTTAATAATAATAATACTCATATTTCTAGTCTCTCAGTGTTCTTCGAACAGCCGTTATATTATCTGATTCTTAAATTTAAGTGCTTTTAAAACCTGTAATACTGTAGCTCTTGGTATGTAGCGTTCGATAGAAGTTTTCCTTCCGTATCTTCCTGTGCGAAATTGAAAGGCCTCAGTTACTGGTGCAACTGGGTCGTGTTGAGTTGTCCAGTGGTTCTCATGGGACACACGGATTGCGTCGCTTTACGCTAGGTTGTTGTGTTCTCGCGGGACACACGAATTGCGTCTCTTTACGCTAGGTTGTTGTGTTCTCGTGGGACACACGGATTGCGTCTCTTTACGCCAGCTTGTCATGTGGTTCTCGTGGGACACATATCCTGTCTTCAAGTTGATTTGAATGTGTTTTCTTGTTGGGTTGTCAAAAGGGTCTCTTATGATACACACACCTCGTGTCTTTATGCTGGTTGCTAAGTAGTCCTTTTAAGATACACAGATCATGGAACCTTATTCTTCCAGTTGGGTTAAGTGAGTGCTTGATGATGATGTTCATGCTTTATAGACTTGTTGTAGTTTGACGTTTCACGAGAAAAAAGAAACAGGAATTCCAAGTCAGTTCTTCTTCTTCTTTTTTTTTTGCCGAACATTCACTAATTCGGCAGTGTTTGTTTACAGATTTTTGAATCGTAATTAAACGAAAACTAACGAAATGAAATAAATTTGAAGGCTTTTAGATACCATACCACACGTGTTTTTACGACTTGTAATAAAACAAACTATAACATTTTGTATACGCTTAATTACTTTGTTCTTTAATAACTTAATTTACTTGCTTGGTCCAGACGACAAAATGTCATCTGAAATTTTATCAGTATTTGTTTGACTGTTTTTTTTTGTCACTTTCAAAGCCACTACTAAAGAATTTTGATAAGTGACAGATTTTGTCAGAAAGCGCTGTTATAAATCCATATCAAAAGTGATCAGTGCTCACTGGCATCACAATACCTACGAAACGACAAACAAGTCAAAATGTAGTTCTGATACATTCTGTTTCACCACGACTTTATATCGGTTGTGTTCGTCACGTAACTTGCTGATTTGCATATTCAAAATCTTTTAAAACGTTCTCAATCTTCTGTACTAGCAACAGCTTGAAAGCGAATATAAGCAACGAAATCTGTAACTGATATTATACATTAATGTCTATTTACTTTCGTCTCACGGAATTTTTAGACATTAGAGTAGACGCTACATTAAACCTATATTTCACAAGTAAAAGTTAGCAAAGTAACTTAAATGGTCGAACAAGTTTTATGATGAAATGCAGATTAGGCTACGATATTATTGATTCGCTGAGTTAGTTGTGATGTAAGAAAAACATTACATTTAAAAGTCATTACATTAAACAAAAAATCTTTATTGATTAATACACGAGAGTTTACATTTTACATAAATTCGCTTTTTAAAATGTGTAAAAAAAATTGCTTTAGCCAAAACAAATCCCGAGAAGTAAAAAGTCTGTACCGATTCTCAAGAAACGATAAAAGATATACGTTAAGACTTACATTTCACAGCTAATGTACTGAAATACATGAGATTTTACATTCCTATCACAATTGTTTTTTTTCTTTTTCTATCCAGACTCTTTTGCACCTTCATTACTTTCTTTTTAACATTTTAATATTGTGGCGTTCTATATTTAACACCTGAACTAAGAGCTGTTACAGACAGAAACACTTGAGCCCAGGTTCAAATATTTTGAATGAATGATGTACAAAGTGACTGTAAGGAAAATCTTATTTATAAAATTAGTAAATCACATAACTTTGATCAAAGACGTTTTGAGAATCGTTAGTTTTATTGAAGACATCTGAGATATGGTGCAGAATGTTTGGAACCATATCATATGAGATATGGCGGAGAATGTTTGGAACCATATCATACCGCATATCTGAATCACTTTCTCACATTTTCCTCTTCTTTCTCTCCTCTTCAACAGCCCCCCCCCCCAGTGGCACAGCTGTATGTCTGCGGACTTACAACGCTAGAAACCGGGTTTCGATACCCGTGGTGGGCAGAGCACAGATAGCCCATTGTGTAGCTTTGTGCTTAATTCCAAACAAACAATCCCCCTGGTGACTCTTAGCGGTAATTCTGAGAGCTTATAACTCTAAAAACCGGGTTTCGATACCCGTGGTGGGCAGAGCACAGATAGCCCATTGTGTAGCTTTGTGCTTAATTCCAAACAAACCTCTTCAACAGTATAGATAAAATCCATCTGTTCGTGTTCTTTCGACTGCGTTACCAAAATGATACTTTTACTTTTGCTGTAAGACATTTCCTAAGTGTAAATAAACGTCTACTTCCTGTCCAAGGAGATCCTTTGGCACTTGCGTCAGCAGAACTTTGAATGTGGGACTTCGACAGGGGGAATGTTTATCATACGATCCCCCAAAATGCAAAGACCCTAAAAATGTCTATTTTGATGATGAATGAACACAATCTGGATAAATAATGCTTGCATTAAGTTTTATTAGCGACAGACTATGATAGTTTTCGAAACGTTATGTACAATGTCCAAACTTCTGATACTCAATACGTCTCTTATAACAAGAAGTTTCATAATCTATGATCATTTTAAGTACGGGATTTTCTTTGTAATCTTCCTGTAAACTACAAGGAACTACGTTTTATTTTTAGTACGAAAAGTTAGAACAGAAAAAAAAACTTGTAATTTGTAACAACAATAAGTATTAACTTTGTTACAGTATATTTACTTAAACCATTTAATGTCTTAGTCACTTAGAACAAGTAAACAAGTATTTGTAATTTTTATTGAGTTTTTATTTTTAATTGATCAGTCTAACTTTCAATTTTCAGCTAATTCTTTTTATGTTCGTCTAGTGCTGGACCAGGTTGCTGAAATGATTATTTTGTCAGGCTGCGGTCAGCAGATCCAAGGTTCGAATTGCGATATGCCGCTGAGCGCACAAGGCACTTTCAGCTGTGGGATCATTTTAACCATTACAGTCAATTCTGCTATTTTGATGTAAATAGCATGGTATCTTTTTAACCATTACAGTCAGTCCTGCCATTTGATTAGAGTATCATGGGATCATTTTAACCATAACAATCAATCCTGCTATTTGATGAGAGTATCATGGGATCATTTTAACCATAACAGTCAATCCTGCTATTTGATGAGAGTAACATGGGATCATTTTAACCATAACAGTCAATCCTGCTATTTGATAAGAGTAACATGGGATCATTTTAACCATAACAGTCAACCCTGCTATTTGATGAGAGTAGCACAATAGGCGGCGAATGTTGTTGACTGTTTATCCTTTCTATGGCCATTAGTTTTAAACTAGAGGTGGATGTACCTGAGCTTTAAGTCTATGACCCTGACACTCAGCCAATGCATCACATAAGGTACCATCCGGGTTGTAAAATATAATACAAAACACCTTTTTATATCCGTATTGACGGATAATGATCAGTTCCAATAACACTTATTTTTTATGTATGATCAGCATTATAGATTTCATAACTAAGAAACAACGCTGGTAGTTTTACTAGTGTTGATAAGTATGTTAGAAAATGAAATCTAAAGATTTTATTTCTCATTGTAAGTTTGTTAAAGATTTTGCATTAATAATGGTAAAAACAGAATTATTTATTTGTTTCAGAATTTCGCGCACAACTACACAAAGGCACATAACTGTCCCTAATTATGAACTGATAGACTAGAGGGACAATAGCACCTATAGACAACTTTAGGGCTAGTCTTGTTTGATCAAATAGTGATATTTGACCGTCACTTTTAGCGTTCAATCACGGGCCCAAAATGAAGAGTGAGTTATTGCTATAGCAGGTCATAAACCATGAACCCTCGAATTCACAATTCAGGCACGCTAAACCAGTAGGTCACGGCTGACCCAGAGAGTCAGTCACAGCAACAAGGGAGTAGATAGCATTTTGTGTTGCAGTTTGTTTTGTGTGTGAATGTATTTGCATTGAACTTTGTATTTATGGCCAAGCTACTAAAGCTACCTGTCGTCATCTTTAACTCTGAGTTACTAATCAGAGGCAGCCAGTCATCAGCACCCTACCACCCACCATCCATGCTAAGGGATTTACTGTTAGTCATATAATGTACCTGCAGCTTAAAAAGTGCAGAGAATATCCTGTGATATCACAAGATTTCAGCTCAGAAAACCATGGCTCTACCACAAGGCCAATCCATGCCTTTTGTACGAATGATAACAAGTAGGAGCTTAAATAAACACTATCCAGTTGCCAGATCGATTTCAATTGTTAATCTAAAAAGCAAAAAACTTTTAGACTTTTTAGAATATTGTGGTGGTCGTTCGATCCCTCTTCAGACTACACCCTTAGGCTCAGCACATCAATTTCCTTTGTCCGGATTATGAGCTTAAAAAATGTGGGGGTCTGATGCTGTAATAAATGACACTAAAATCCTAACTTTTACACAATTTATTTATAACATAACGTATTATTACGGTATTCATTATTACCTCACCAAAAATTTTGTATATAAGGTTTAATAACTCAATATGCGATGATTAGAGTGACTTGTATTAAGAGATAGCGCAAATGTAGTGGTGGTAGGGGGGGGGTCACACACATTCAACATCCACCTCTTAGTGTCCTTCTACACTGTTTCACGTTATTAATTAATTGACGGCCATTGGCCGCAGAAGTGTCTTATGGGATGAAGTTGTGAGGTCACAGGTCCAAGTAGGAAGTGGTTATAACTTAAGAAACGGCTCTGGTTATTGTCGTATTAACTTCACCTGAGTTTATGTATTATTGTAATAGCGGCGGTTATTTTTTCCATTGCATTCCTCAACAAAAAGTGCTAGTACACTCTCTGAGATATATAAGACGTTTGTATGCCCTCCCCCACACTGTGTGTATGTTGTTTTATAGAAATTTTAATAATTTTTTTATGTGTAAGGAAGTGGCGCCATATATTTATGTAGTTAACATTAATTTACGTCAAATAAAATAAATGCTCAATAACAGCAATAATGGGATGGGGTGGAGGGGTTATTAACCCCTTTGACACTCCCCTTATTCCAAACTATCATCCCACAAAGTTTCGTTGAGATCGGCCCAGCGACATGGGAGTAGATAGATAAAGGACAAACAGACAGACAAACAGATTTTTGTGTTTTAGATATATATAGACGCATAAGAAATGAAATTTCCGTAGACTGATATAGATCAAAAATCAACAAGTATTTTTAGTTTCTACATGGTAAGTACAGATGTGGGTTGATAAAGAATCTAAAGCTGGTAATATCGGAAAGGTAAGCCAGCTGTCTATAAGTAATAAACGCCAAGACTTGTAAAGTTTGTTCGTTTGCTAAGCTTCACCGAATTTCAGAATTATTTGCACTCAAGCTTACCGCTTAGCCACAAGGGGGCGATTTGTAAGATACGAAATGTTACACAAAATCATGCAGTATTGTTTGATTAAAAACAACAAAATAATAATCAAACAAAAAAGTCTAAAATATGCAAAAAGAAAGTTTATTGAAGTATTAAGTAACACGTAAGATATAAATATATATGGGTTAATAGTGGAAAGTTTATCGCTCTAGCTATGGTGAAACAAGCGAAAGTAATTAAAGTCTCTCTCACATTTCTAAGATGTTGTTGAGATGATAAGAAATACCGAGTTTTCATTGAGTTGTAGGAAAAAAACCCCATTTGTTCTTAACGTGCTTACTTAATTGTTACAAGGTCAGAACAGTTGTTACATGATTCTATGTCGCTTTAAATCGTGACTTTACATATATAACACAAAACAACAATAAAATTACATACAACGGCCTTGGTTTTCAGTCTAGCACCTGAGATCTTCTCATGGGAAAATGTGACAGGATACCAACCTGTGAATAAAGAATAGTGTACGAGTTTCAGAGAGAGGGAGACGATTCAAACAACGTTGAACCAGTAACACATTTATATCAGCCTTTGAAAAATAATGTTTGCTTTAAATCAACTACGATATAAAGTGATGTAAATATACAGTCTTGCCTTATGTGGGTAACAGCTTTAATACTGTTTCCCACATCTGGTTTAGTTTCATATTATTAGGCTTAGTTAGCTATTTCCAACCATTGATTCCACTCTGTCACTCTGGTGTATGTGACTACAGGATATCTCAAAAAGTTCTCATTTGATTTTCGTCATATTTGGTAGAAATGACGAGTGTCCCTCAAGGATTAATTGATCAAGTTTTGATAAATGTCCATCAAAATTCAAAGTTATATCTAAGGTCAAATACTTTGTGTTATGATGAAAGCCATGTGTATTCGAAAGAACGGTCAAAACTCGAGAACAAATATAGACAGAAAGAGGATCTTAATATTTTGACCTACACTTCTGAGTGTGAGGAATTGTTTGGTGTATATTTCGGTTATGCAAGATTTACAAACATTGCAGGGTGGAGGTTGTAATCTCTGTGTGCCTTTCTAGTTTACAATTTGTTTAAACACAAAGTTGAACAATAAGTTATATAAACGATGTAAAATCGAAATATAATTTGAAAGAAACTCAAATGCACCATGAATCTTTAATAAACAATCGGTAACGACAAAGTTTTAACTTTAAATGACATATTTGGGATTGGTTTAAAGTACTAATTTCATTCCAAAACAGTGTTAGTATATTCATGTTAATGTAATTATTGAAATGTTTGAAATAAATTCAGGGCTAAAGTACGTTATAGTAAAAATATTTTACAGCCTCACCAAGTCGTTACGTCAATGTCGCCACGTCCAGTAATGCTCAATCTGACGATTGTGCATCTTGCAGCGTAGTTTCCATTGTTGTAAGACTCGGTTGTAAGGTTGTCATGTCAAAAGCACACCACTTGTCCCTGCAGGGTTTCCATAATTCATCTAGTTTACGAGGGCCAGTTTCACCATCCGATTGCATAAAAATTGAAAGATGTTGTATTTGATAACTTGACCGGTATTGCTTTCGTATGGAATAGAGTAAATACCCGTTTTCTTCTCCAACTCCTTGGAGTATGCAACTGATGAACAAATATGTCGGAAAATAACTTGTGTCTCTTTTCCAACCAGAGATTCTTATTGATTATGTTGCGAACTGTTGTGTGGGGCACATAGTCAGCTTTTACACTAACCTTTGTGTTTGTGGATTCTCACTTATTACAAGACACCGCACTTAGTTTACCACGCCTAGCGTACGACTTGTTGCAGGTCTCTTTCAAATAGTTCTGGCACCCCAAGTTGACCCACATTCATTTGTTTTTCGGAGTCATTAAGTGTAAGGGATATTCCACATCTTCAAAATTATAAACTTCCGATCTGACAAGTGTGACAAGTGTATGAATAATTTGCGTCGCAAAAGGGTAAACAAAAGCGAACAAACGCCAAATAATTTGAAAATGTAGTTCTGATACATTTCATTCCACAGCGACTTTATATCGGCTGTGGTTGTCACGTGACTTGTTGATTTGCATATGCAAAATTGTATGAATGTAAAGTACTCTAAAATCTGTATACTTTACGTAAGAAGACACACTGACAGCAACAATAATGTATTAAAGTCTTAATCACGATGACGGCCTTTCTTTATAGCAGTGAGCGAAGTGACTTGGTTGCCTCAAGCTAAAGCCGCGAAAACAGATGCCCCGACTCGTTATTTAGGCTAAACTTACTCTAATAGTGGTTGTTATCATATATTCTAACAAAATGATAAGTTTTAAAATATTGTTATTTATATATTAAATCTAACATGGGGAATGATGACTTCTTCTTGTTTATCAGGCAGTTGGTCAGTAAAAATGCTTCATATTTTAGTTCTGAAAAGGCATAATGAATGCATACAAACACTGCTTGTAGTCAGCTTAGTAAACAACACATACCTGTTTAAGTAGGTTCATCCTCTTGATTTCTTTATCAAACAAAAACCCTATGAACACATATTCGTTCTTCTTCTAATCTACTAATTACACTAATATTTTTGTTCAGCTGCCTAGTTCTGTATATTTAGTAAATGTAAAATATTTTCATTATTGTTGTTGTTCGTTCTTCTCCTAATCTACTTATCACACTAATATTTTTGTCCAGCTGCCTAGTTCTATATATTTAGTAAATGTAAAGATTTTCATTATTGTTGTTGTTCGTTCTTTTCTTCTCCTAATCTACTAATCACACTAGTATTTTTGTTC
>NW_013665877.1:508896-515200 GCF_000517525.1 Limulus polyphemus | reverse complement strand
CATTATTGTTGTTGTTCGTTCTTTTCTTCTCCTAATCTACTAATCACACTAGTATTTTTGTTCAGCTGCCTAGTTCAACTTATTTAGTAAATGTAAAGATTTTCATTATTGTTGTTCGTTCTTCTCCTAATCTGCTAATCATACTAATATTTTTGTTCCAGCTGCCTAGTTCTATATATTTAGTAAATGTAAAGATTTTCATTATTGTTGTTCGTTCTTCTCCTAATCTGCTAATCACACGAATATTTTTGTTCAGCTGCCTAATTCAACTGATTTAGTAAATGTAAAGATTTTCGTTATTGTTGTTCGTTCTTCTCCATATGTGCTAATCACACTAATATTTTTGTCCAGTTACCTAGTTCAACTCAGCTAGTAAATGTAAAGATCTTCATTGTTGTTTAAAACGCAAAGCTACACAATGAGCTATCTGCACTCTGTTCGTCCCGAGGAATCGAACTCTGTATTTTTGCGTTGTAAGTCAGTAAACTTACCGCTGATCCAAATCCACTATTTCCATATTTGCAGTGTGTTTGGTTTTATTCTGAGTACTAACAGGAGCTCTAAGTAAATGGCGAAAAATTACTTTAAGGTTATGTTACAAGGTTAGCTCTCGAATTAGATTTTAAAATGATCTGCATAACAAAGGATGGAAGGTGGGAGAGACGAAAATTAAATTAATAACAGCTGTAGCATTACAAAGTTCGACTATTCTTCGATTGTTTTGTACATGAAAAAAACCGCGAAAATTTGTTAGTGGCAATTAATTAAAGTAGGACATACATTAGTTCAGGGCTGTACCAAGGATAGTGCAAGTGGTGCGCGTACACAGAGCGCCTACTCGTAGGGGTAGGGGCGTGAGTTTGTATCTTTGAAGGCAAGGACAGATTGGATTTTTATTTTTTTTTGTTTAGAAGGAGCGAAAAATGTATATCTCGCACAGGGAGTCATGAACGATCAGTACGGGCCTGCTTTAGTTAAAACATGAAAATACATTTTCGTGGTACAAGTACCTGTTAAAGACGTTGAAAATGTTAACCAGGTATTTTTTTTTCATAATTGTACCCATATTCCAGTTGTTATTACTGTTTTTGTTTGTTTGTAATTAAGCACAAAGCTACATAATGGGCTATATGTGCTCTGTCCACCACAAGTATCGAAACCCGTACTTTAGCGTTGTAAGTCCGCAGACATACCGCTGTGCTACTGGGGGGGGGGCGTTATTACTGTTTCTGGTAATTATAAATTTTAAATCCTACAATAGGTGATTTTGTTCGAAGTTGTACGAATATCGGCTCCCTCTACATAATACCTGTAAGAGTTGAAAACAAAAGTAAAACTTCTAACGTGTACTTTCGCTCCTTATGCTTAAAACTCGTAGTCTTCTTAAATACTTGAAACCTGCAACAGGTAATTTTTGTGTTCGAGACTTATATTCTAGTTGGATTTTTTTACGTTAGTCTAGTCTTAAACGCTTACAGTGATTCATATTTTTAAACCGTTGCTTCAAACTATCTGCTTTTCGTTTAAACTTTTTTTTTTAAAGCAACATCACAGTCTTTTTAGGCTTACTAGTTAATAATGTCTTGATCCGTCGCCATGTTTACGTTTGATTTGCCAGGGAGACTGCCTGAACACAGGTCACGTTTTACGTCACTGGAATGAAATAGAGTAAGGTCAAATTAGTTTCTAAAATTAGCTTTGAAACCGAAAGGCGAAGAGTCATAAGAGTGAATCGCCTTTTTTAATTTTGTTTTACACAGAACCCGTGTGAGGTTAACAGCCTCGTGTCCACTTTCTGGTATTTAAATCTACTGTATATTTTTTTCTTTAGTGAACGAAACGACTACTTAGCTAACATGTGTATTTATAGTATCATAAACGTCAGATGAATAATTCGTAATTTGAATTTCATTCTACTCTCACCAGTGGAGGATGGATGATCAGTCGCTTGGCAACAGCATCGTCAAAGTGCTGAATGCACAGAGTCGATGAATGGGGGATTCTGTAGATCAAATGAGTTTTGCTACACAAGATTTTTTTTTCGATGTCTTTTTGCTTCATTAATAATTAATTTGTTCATCCAATATTCTTGAGTAAACTGACATTTCATTTAACAAAGTAAATTCTAAGTGTAATTACAATAATTTTAGTGATTATCAAGTATGCGATAAGTCGCTGTATATATGTGTGTTTTAATTGCTGCGGAATGTGTAAAATCAGGCGAATATAGAACCTTAATACGTTACAGTCTCTGCCTTAAAAAACAAAAACGTTAAATGCCATGTACGAAAGTGTATAGGTAAGAAAACTCGAATCCTCCATTTTTACCAAACTTTTCTTTAGTTAACCAGTTTCGTAGCATCACAGGCTATTCTTCTGTATAAAAACTATAAAAATCAGAAAACAACTGAACACACTCTTGAAATGTAATACATTTAAGTTTAAAATTTCTATAAAATATACAAATTTTCTTTTCTCAATTTAATTTTAAATATTTTTTAAAGAACGCAGGTTACAAAATAAATTACCTTTTTACTAACGTTTGAAATATGATTTTTATAGTTTTCATACTGAAGAGTAGCCGTGATGCTACGAAGTTTCCGAGTGACCACCCTCTCTCTAGTCAGCAGTCCTAAGTTTAAGTATGAACCTTAATAATCCATGACTTGTCTGTTTAGCCCATGATTTGTTTAATCTATGACTTGTCTGTTTAGTCCATGATTTGTATAATCTATGACTTGTCTGTTTAGTCCATGATTTGTATAATCCATGACTTGTCTGTTTAGCCCATGATTTGTTTAATCTATGACTTGTCTATTTAGCCCATGATTTGTATAATCTATGACTTGTCTGTTTCGATAACCGTGGAAGACAGAGCACAGATAGTCTATTGTGCAGCTTTGTGCTTAACATCAAAACAAACAAACAAACTTTTTAAATGCTTGCTGTCAACAGGTTTCTGCTCTTTCGCCTATAAGTAGTTTTCGGTTTTGTGGTGTTCCTTAAGAACTAACCTGATAAATTATGATGGTTTTGGTTGGATAAGAAGCACTGGCATGCCTTTTCGTGTTTCGAACCGATTGAGGTGGATTTGGAGAATTGAAGTCCTTATTACTCTGCGTTTTGCAGTAGACAAAAGGCACTTATATTTAATTTTATATATCTCTTTAAGATGGGTCATTTTTCTATGAACTTTTGTAGTCAGCGCTTTGTCTTATAATGAGAATATCAAGTTTTTATTCAGTTTATTTTTACCTTCACATATTGGAAGTTTCTGCTGTTGTTGAAAATTCCACATCGTCTATGAATGTCTTGAATGTCTCGAATTACGAACATGAACCCATTTCGAGGTCGTTTGCTTGTCTTAGAGGCAGAAAACGTGATTTCTATGGATTAATGAGTCACATTTAGTTCACGCTTTCTGCGTTGAGCACAGCTCGTCTTGCTAAGATTTGATATTGCGTTTTCTTGTAATTGTATTCTGAGGATGTACCTCAGTTGTAGGAATGCTGCAAGTATTAAACATGAGTTGAAGAGATTTTCCAAAATTTCATTACACGGTCGAATTTTTATTTCTTTTCACGAAGCTTCTTAAATTTACACCGAAGATTCTGTTTTGAATTCGAAACAAAAAAAAAGAAGCAAAAAAAACCAAAGCAAAAAGGCACTTCAAAAGCAGAGTTAATTATGTTGCTAATGGTTAGGCAAATCGCCAGACACTCCAGAATCAAAAGCAGCTCTCAATAACAGAGCCGAAACTTTGTTCTGAAGCTTTTCAAGACATACCATAGAAAACCTTCAGACATGAGACTTATCTAAACCTTTTATAAAGCAAAATGGTAATTATTTTTTTTTATTATTCAACTTTCTGAAATTACATTCTGGAAAAGGTCCAATTTATTCCGAGCAATATTAAAAATTTCATTACAAACCTTTTTTTTATATTATTTTCTGTTAAATTTACTGGCACTGTATTCACAGTGAATTTAATCTAAATTTTTCAGCGTAATTCTTTATTCCGTATAATAGTTATACCACCCCTATGGTGGCTCAGCGATAAGTCTGGTGACTTATAACGCTGAGAACTGGATTTCAATACACGCGTATAGTACAGCAAAAATACCCCATTGTATAGCTTCGTGCTTGATAAGTATAAAGGACAACAACAACATTATAATTTTAACGTTTCTTTTGTATAATTACAAAAAAATAAGGAACCATAACAGAAATTCTGTTATTTATGAAATAGTTGTAGACATCACAAATAAATATGAAGTAAAATCTGAAAAGTTTTCAAAAATTATATACAACATAGATGATACAATACATATTTAGCAGTGCAAAAATATTAATATGTAATTTACAAAATTCAGAAGTCAGGCATAACCTTTCATCGAGACGACGCACATAAGTTGTCGAAAAACTTTTTCAGTTTAGCCTAAAATTTAAAAGAACAGAAACTACATCTTAACCAAATATCAAATGAGTAATAATTTTGTGAATTCCATGACCTTTCAACTCGCTGTCTAGTTTGTCCACCGTGTTTAGAAAGTATTCTGTACACGTTCCTTTCTATCTAGCTTGATGTATATTTTAGGTAGGTTAATGCGAAACTCAGAAATATTTCTTGTTGTGTGTCTATCTGTCTATCTTGTTTTTCGTGTGCAGAACCTATTTGTGCACGTGTTTCTGTCTATCATGTCCAGAATGTATTTGTATACGTGTTTCTGTACTAGTATATATATATATTCCGGATATGCTATTAATTAATTTGTGATTTCATGGGCTTAGCATAGGCTATAAGTTACTTTATTAGTAATAAACTAAGGGTTTAACATTTATCGTCTAGGACTAACACACAAATAACTCGCCATAACAAATTAAGATTTACAAACGAACAGTTTTAAACCTGAAAAATATAACGAGACTTTAAAGCAACAACTATTGTTATGAAATGCATTATCAACTATATTAAGTTGCAAACCAAACTAGAAAGTTATAAGCTTAATAGGGAAGTTTAACAACAACAGTAATCCGTGTATATGTTGTTGTTGTTTTGTCGTTTTCCTTGCTTGTGATCCAATAAAGAATAATATACAACATTTATTATTTTATTTATATCATAACGAGCATCTCATAGGTTGGTACTGATGAATATTTCAGTAATTATTTGTGAATTATAGCAGTATTTTTAATTTGTTAGGTTTTGTTATAAATTGTATTCAGTTAATTGAGTGAAGCATTGTCACATCCAATTTTATTTCATCTACTACTATCCCCTGGTGGTGGTTCATCGGTTAGCTGAAATTCGATTCTGAGTTGGACATGGCGCAAATAGCTCATTCTGCAGTTTTGCGATAAAACGAACAATTTATCAACTACCTTTGCGCCCTCTGCATTTTGAAAATGTTATCACTTGACGCGTCATTTTAACACCATTATTTACTTGTTAATAAATGTTGCGCTGTATCTAATTATTAAATATTAGTGTTTAACATATAATTATTCAGACAATGTTTTTCTTTCATGAATCATAAACAGTTTGATAGGATTGTTGACCAGGTCATAACAACAATTTTCGAAAATAACTGTATGAAAAGAAAATAATTTTTTACTCTTAGTTCTATTTCCTTGGTGGTCTGAAAACAGACAATTAGCGAAATCATGTTGGTGTATGTAAAAATACTTTAGTATCTAGTATAAGTGAAATAATTGTTTATTTGTTTGTTTTAGAGCAAAGTCACATTGGACCAACTGCTGTGTTCACTGCGGGTACTCGAACCACGAATTTTGGTGTTGCACATCCGTTAACTTACCGTTGTCCCACGTGGAGACAAGTGAAATAAACGCGTTTCCATTCATAAATATTTCTACTCCAATATGCACGTTTACACTGTGTTTACATTTTAAGCACCCTTTGTTGTGCATGAAGTAAATGGTGTTTGTTTATGCAATAAACACTACGATGTATAATAAAAAACAAGTTTCATGTTTATACCGCTATATCTTATAAGGCAAATCGGTATCATGTTTACAGAATACCGCTATATCTTATAAGGCAATTCGGTATCATGTTTATAGAATACTGCTATATCTTATAAGGCAACTCGGTATCATGTTTATGGAATACCGCTATATCTTATAAGGCAAATCGGTATCATGTTTATGGAATACCGCTATATCTTATAAAGCAAATCGGTATCATGTTTATAGAATACTGCTATATCTTATAAGGCAACTCGGTATCATGTTTATAGAATACCGCTATATCTTATATGGCAAATCGGTATCATGTTTATACAAT
>NW_013665877.1:501026-507896 GCF_000517525.1 Limulus polyphemus | reverse complement strand
TATCATGTTTATAGAATACCGCTATATCTTATAAGGCAACTCGGTATCATGTTTATGGAATACCGCTATATCTTATAAGGCAAATCGGTATCATGTTTATAGAATACCGCTATATCTTATAAGGCAAATCGGTATCATGTTTATGGAATTACCGCTATATCCTATAATGCAATTCGGTATCATGTTTATGGAATACCGCTATATCTTATAAGGCAATTCGGTATCATGTTTATGGAATACCGCTATATCTTATAAGGCAAATCGGTATCATGTTTATGGAATACCGCTATATCTTATAAGGCAAATCGGTATCATGTTTGTAGAATACCGCTATATCTTATAAGGCAAATCGGTTAAATGTTTATTTTCCAAGCAGTAACGTGAGTACTAAAATACATTTATTTCATTATGCTTTTTGTTAAACTAACACAATAAATATTTAATTCCTAAACATATCTTTGTTTAATGAATGTAAATAAACACCCTGAAATAGCTAAAAAAGTGTTAGAGCTTTGATTTTATTTATCGTTTAAAACATAAACATTCGATTTTACAATGTTTACAATGATGTTTAAAAACATCGATAAAGTTTGATTTAAATCAAGCACATTTCATGGAAATGGATGTTCCTAAAATAAACCTGAACTACAATTCGTTTTGTAAAAATCAAAGATTAGTTGCTGACCATTCTTTCCCAATGAAATACTGAACCATGCAGTAAAAATAAAAATAGTTTAAAGATGAAGAAAACCAAAACCAAAACAAATCGGGTGCAATATACGGTAGCTTCTTATTGTGGTGATGTTTATCATGTTTTATCAAGATTTCAGTGATGATGTGTATCATGTTTGATCAAGATTTCAGTGATGATGATTATCATGTTTGATCAAGATTTCAGTGACGATATTTATCTTCTTTGATCAAGATTTCAGTGGTGATGTTTATCGTGTTTTACTTAGCTTTAGGTATTAATATTTATACTGTTTGATTAAGATTTAGGTAGTAATATTTATCCTGTTTAATCAAGATTTCAGTGGCGATGTTTATACTGTTTGATCAAGATTTCAGGGGCGATGTTTATCTTCTTTGATCAAGATTTCAGTGGTGATGTTTATCATGTTTGATCAAGATTTCAGTGACAATGTTTATCCTGTTTGATTAAGATTTAGGTAGTAATATTTATACTGTTTGATCAAGATTTCAATGATGATTTTTATCCTGTTTGATCAAGATTTCAGTGGTGGCGCTTATCCTGCTGAATCAAGATTGCCTTTTGGTGTCTCAGTTGTAAGCTCTAGAGATTATAACACCGAATTTCTATGCTCGATCCCAGGAAGGGCACAACATAGAAAGCCCACTTTGTATATTTGCACTTAGCAACAACACAAAGAATCGAACAAAAATGGATCAGGGTTTCAGTGGCAGCGTTTATCCTGTTGGATCAAGAGATCATGGTGATTCTTACCCGTACATCACCATGAAGACTAATAATACTTGTTTTTATAAATATTTCTTTACTGACTGTACATTATGGGTTCCCATTAACAAGAATCTAATACTACTACGACTGCACATCTTGTGTGCCGAATGCCACTGCCAACGAGGCCTTTCGCTTAATACCACAACTCCTCAGGTCGGCTGGAAGTGCAACACACAAAGTCTCAGTCGAAACGTTATTTAAGTCAGTCATCTATTTTATATCAGTTCCAGTGGTGATACTTATCTTGTTGAATCTAGAACTTGGGAATCGTCTGCTTTGTTTGATGCATTAATTTTATAATATAAATTACCTATTTTTATTTCTTAAATAAAACGTCTAAGTTAATCCCCCCTCCCCTATGTGTGGAGTGAGAACTATTTCACTCACCCAAGGAGAAGAATCGGTAAGACAAAGAGTAGAACAAAATGCATTTAATTGTTTGTTTGAGGTTAAGAAGCACAAAGCTACACAACGAGCTATCTGTTCTCTGCCCACCACGGGTATCAAAACCCAGTTTCTAGTGTTGTAAGTCCGCAGACATACTGCTGTGCCACTGGGTGCGGCAGAAGTGCATTTAAAGCGGTATGAAGTTTTATTAAATATATAAACTTTTCTTTAGGCAATTCATCCTCTGTTTTTGAATATTTATTTTTGTTTTAAGTGTTAATTCTCGGCTGTTATAAATATTTACTAAAGGTTATAACCTTCACAAGATTCCCCAAACATTTATTGCAATGAATTTTCGTTTTAAATAAAAATACAAATAGTATTAGAAGAAGAACAAAGGTAACCTTTGGACGTTTTAAATTAAAAATTTACTCCACGACCAATTGTTTCAGGCAGAATTTGTCTTCAATTTGCTGACTTATCAAATTAATTAATCCAGGAAGACTTAGTAATAAAGATTTATACGGTATGTTCAAGCTATGAATGATCTTATTCCAGTAGTTCTTTGTAATAGTTTAAGAGATAGATAGGTGGAGAGAGAGAGGTGTGAAGACAGACAGACCGACCAACAAATAGGTATTTAGCTAGATAGATAAAACCTTTTCGTCACAACTAAGTACTCTCATAATTAGGTTTTATATGAACTTTGTTTGTTTGTAATTAAGCACAAAGCTACACAATGGGCTATCTATGCTCTGCCCACCACGGGTATCGAAACCCGGATTCTAGCATTGTAAATCCGCAGACCTGTCGCTGTGCCACTGGTGGGCTTTATATGAACTAAAGATTCTTTACACGTCGCATTATCTTTTTTCTCTCTCTCTCTTCTGTGGCTCAGTAATACGTCTGTGGGTTTATAAAGCTAAACATCGGGTATCGATACCTGCATAGGCAGAGCACAGGTAGTCCATTGTGTAGCATTGTAGTCAACAACAAACAAACAAATAATTTTTTATTAAAAGTTTTTCATGAAAACTTTTCTTCTCACTCGATTTCAACCAAAACAAGTGGTGTTTAAGGACGAGCACGTGAAGCACGTACAAAAATAATCGATCTATGAGCTACGTGTATTCTATAGCAGGTGTCAGTGGTCTGTGAAGACTCCAACAAATTAACACGGTTGGATGCAATCTCTTTCACTCTATTATCTGAACATTTCTCAACTTTGAGGGCCTGTTGTTGTTTTTGTTTTTGACGTGGATCTAAAGAAGTTGTTAAACCCAGATCATTATTACTTAGGACCTTTCCGGAATATATTAGGAGATTCAATTTCAGATCTGTTAAGTACTGTTTACACAAACTGGGCGAAAAAAAAAAAAAGATTTAGCTAGATGCAGAAAGAATTCTTTCAATTATTATATTATATTTTGGATATTAGGAGTTATAGAAAGAAGTGGAACAATCTAGATGAATTCGTATTTATCTTCATAACAAATTATACATTACACGGAAAAAATGATTATTCAGCTTTTTTGTAAAAACTTAATTTTTCGTTCCGAAAAGGAATTTCATTTTCTAATCAACAACAACGTAATGGTAGAAAGATTATGACACGAATACCTGAAGAACTAATGCCGGGTATCTACCACCAAAATGTGGAGAATATTTCACACCCATTCCTGTCCTTTCGTACACTGGAGGTCAGTGACACGTACACCTTCAAAATGACAGCAACTCGTTGTCATGGTGAGCTGCTACAGATACCCATGACGTCATCCAAAATCACTTCAATAACTCTCACATTTGACACTCGTTTCTTACTAAGTGCTACCAAAAAGAAGGTTTACTTCGGGTTAATGATTGCCCCCCCCCTCCAATCTTTCGTGGCGGAAAAGAAACTCCAAACCACATACACACATACAAAGTGTTTGACTAAACTTTATAAGGGAAGGCAATTTTTACTTGTTTTTTCTTCTACTTTTAGAAAGTGTATCGACAGTGGGTGTGCGCCATGCTACTTCCGTTTTTCCTCCACGATCAACATATAAAACCTTGCCGGACGTTCTGTCATCGGGTAGAACAACAGTGTCCCTATTTTCACCCTCATACTAAAGAACAGTATGCTGGAGAACCGGTCTTCAAGTGTATAGGTAAGATCTAGATAACTGGTTGTTCTATAAAAGATGTTATATCCAGTGTCTGTTGGTAAGATCTAGATAAGTGGTTGTTCTATAACGGATGTTATATTCAGTGTCTGTTGGTAAGATTTAGATAACTGGTTGTTCTATAAAAGATGTTATATCCAGTGTCTGTTGGTAAGATCTAGATAAGTGGTTGTTCTATAAAAGATGTTATATCCAGTGTCTTTAGGTGAGATTTAGATAACTGGTTGTTCTATAACGGATGTTATATCCAGTGTCTGTTGGTAAGATCTAGATAAGTGGTTGTTCTATAACGGATGTTATATTCAGTGTCTGTTGGTAAGATCTAGATAACTGTTTGTTCTATAAAAGATGTTATATCCAGTGTCTGTTGGTAAGATCTAGATAACTGGTTGTTCTATAACGGATGTTATATCCAGTGTCTGTAGGTGAGATTTAGATAACTGGTTGTTCTATAAATTATGTTATATCCAGTGTCTGTTGGTAAGATCTAGATAACTGGTTGTTCTATAACGGATGTTATGTCCAGTGTCTGTTGGTAAGATTTAGATAACTGGTTGTTCTATAAAAGGTGTTATATCCAGTGTCTGTAGGTGAGATTTAGATAACTGGTTGTTCTATAAAAGGTGTTATATCCAGTGTCTGTTGGTGAGATTTAGATAAGTGGTTGTTCTATGTCGATGTTATATACAGTGTCTGTTGGTGAGATTTATTTAACTGGTTGTTCTATAAAAGATGTTATATCCAGTGTCTGTAGGTGAGATTTAGATAACTGGTTGTTCTATAACGGATCTTATATCCAGTGACTGTAGGTGAGATTTAGATAACTGGTTGTTCTATAACGGATCTTATTTCCAGTGACTGTAGGTGAGATTTAGATAACTGATTGTTCTAGTAACGGATGTTATATACAGTGTCTGTAGGTGAGATTTAGATAACTGGTTGTTCTATAACGAGTCTTATTTCCAGTGACTGTAGGTGAGATTTAGATAACTGGTTGTTCTATAAAAGATGTTATATCCAGTGTCTGTGCAAGATGGTATTTCATTATGTCCACAGTCAATGGAAATAAGACTCGTTATAGAACAACCAGTTATCTAAATCTCACCTACAGTCACTGGAAATAAGACTCGTTATAGAACAACCAGTTATCTAAATCTTACCTAAATAAATCTTTTTATAAGAGACCCAATTGTAACAAAACTTTGTAAGAAACTTCCTTTTATAACGTTGAAAAATCGTGCGAAGTTTCATCCAAATAGGACTTAAACTGTGGAGGAGTTTTGCGGACAGACAGACATTAGCACGATGTAATTGTGCTATTTTCTATTTTTACGCGACATATCCAAGCTGTAAAAAGATATGTTGTACTGTAGATAACTATTCAAATAAACACTAAAAGCAGATAGTAAAGGTTTTTTTTGTAAAAATAAACTACAAATAACTTTCTTTTGTAGAAAATAGAAATGACACATTTAAATAACCGGTAAAGCCCAAATTTTTCTAAGACTGAAACTGGTTAAGAATAAAACACCGAAACGTTAAGAAATATGAACTTAAATTATAATCCATAAATACTTAAATTTGTTCTGTAATGACATTATAGAAGAACGAGTTTTTATACTGTAATCTGAAATATACAGTGCATGCGTCCACTTTTTAAAGAAATAATAAATCAATAACAGCTTTATATCACACCAAAATATGTTATAAAATAGAGCCATTAAAATTTAAAAAACTAGGGCCTTATTTTATAACATTTTTTCGTAAATCGCTTTCTTAATGGAGAAACGGTATCACACCAAAATAGACCCTCGCTAAAATAAAATAAAAAATAATAGGACCTTATTTTATAACATTTTTCGTGAATCGCTTTCTTAATGGGGAAACGGTTCTTCTTTCCATTTTAATAATGTAAATTAATTTTGTACATTTATTATTATCAACCAAATTAGTATTTTTTTTAAATAAAACTTCTAAAATTGTGGTAAAGTGAGTTTAATGCAGAATTTCAAAGTGAGTCTTCCTAGTAAAGAATTGTTGTGATATTTCAGAATATAAACGGTTTTTTCTGCTGGAGAATCGAAGCGTAAGCTATGAACTGAATTATTCTGTGACCAAAGGAATCGCAAGTCATTCGTACAGAGTTCGTTGTAAACAAACTTGTAGGAATTCTGTAGTAACTCGATCTTCGTATGTTACACAAGTAATTTTTGATTCAAGTACAAACTTTTAGCTTATAGCTCCGTCATCTCTTGACCGAGTTGATATCTAATTACAGTTTTGGTCTCAGGAGTTCAAACCCTTTCGATTGATTATTTGACCACGCCCAAGGTTTCGTAGATTAATTTACTTTAATTCTGCCTAAATGAATTTCCAGTGCCGCAGCTATTGAGGATTCCCTGTTGTTTTTACTTCAGTATGAGTATAAAGTGATGAAAAACAAGGAAACTCACGATGCCAAAAAAGTGCCAAACGGAAAAGTTTCATAAGTCACAGAGAAAGTCTGAAACTTTGAGAAAAGAAATGAAACGTCATGATGAAGCTACAGAAAGAAAGGAGTAGACTTGATCACCAAGTTATGAGGCAAGATCCAGTGAGAAGAAGCCAGGAACAAACCTGAAATACAGAAGAACATCAAACTGCTCGTCAAGGTCCAATGAGAAGAAGCCAGGAACAAACCTGAAATACAGAAGAACATCAAACTGCTCGTCAAGATCCAGTGAGAAGAAGCCAGGAACAAACCTGAAATACAGAAGAACATCAAACTGCTCGTCAAGGTCCAGTGAGAAGAAGCCAGGAACAAACCTGAAATACAGAATAACATCAAACTGCTCGTCA
>NW_013665877.1:493500-500367 GCF_000517525.1 Limulus polyphemus | reverse complement strand
AGACTTGATCACCAAGTTATGAGGCAAGATCCAGTGAGAAGAAGCCAGGAACAAACCTGAAATACAGAAGAACATCAAACTGCTCGTCAAGGTCCAGTGAGAAGAAGCCAGGAACAAACCTGAAATACAGAAGAACATCAAACTGCTCGTCAAGATGCAGGGAGAAGGCGTCGGGAGTAATCTCGTGACAGAGAAGCACACCGTTCAGCTCGCCAAGATCCTGACCGAACAGCCGCGGCGTTTCTGCTAGTTGCAAATATACCAGTACTTTCCCTCCTACAGTTTGCCCTAAAATCACAGCCGAATTGCATTAACTCCTCCTACAACCGAAGTACACACACACGTAAGAAAAACCCAAACTTTCGAACACAAAGTATAGGAATTACACAAATGTCACTCCTTAAAGTTTATACTGCGCAAAGGAAAATAGTATTTAATGTTAAATTTTCTTGGTAGTTTCTGTGAAAGTAACATATTTAACGCTGCTCTCTAATTTTAATAGTTGTCAAGAAACTTTCGATTGAAACTTTCCAGACCAAGACTTTCTGTTGTTTTATCGATAACATAAAACTCCATTTTTTTTCTTTTCTTTCCAATTGTTTTTTTTTATCGAGTTTAAAAGTTTTAAAGATGAAAACACAAATTATAGTTTAAAAAGTTTAACAGTAATATTAAAATTTATGTTAGTATAGTAACAGGTTCGACAGTTAATCTGATATTTTAATCTTGTTGTATCTCAGTTTATAGAGTAATTGATTTAACAGCCAATCTTAATTGTCAAATCCATAGCTATACAAACTCAGATACAACGAGATTTAGAATTTAAGATTGGCTGCCAAATCCATAGCTATACAAACTTAGATACAAAGAAATTTAAAATTAAGATTGGTAGCTATACAAACTCAGATACAACGAGATTTAGAATTTAAGATTGGTTACACACACCCAGAAACAACGAGGTTGAGATACAAAAATCAACTGTCAAGTCAGTTACTACACACACCCAGAAACAACAAGGTTGAAATACAAAAATCAACTGTCAAGTCAGTTACTACACACACCCAGAAACAACAAGGTTGAGATACAAAAATCAACTGTCAAGTCAATTACTACACACACCCAGAAACAACAAGGTTGAGATACAAAAATCAACTGTCAAGTCAATTACTACACACACACCCAGAAACAACAAGGTTGAGATACAAAAATCAACTGTCAAATCCATAGCTATACAAACTCAGATACAAAGAGATTTAAAATTTAAGATTGGTTGTCAAATCCATAGCTATACAAACTCAGATACAACGAGATTTAGAATTTAAGGTTGGCTGCCAAATCCATAATTGACTTGACAGCCAATCTTATATTATAGCATAAGAATGAATTGTAAAATATTTTATTAAATTTCAGTCTCGTTGTTTATGGAGCATATTTCTGATAATTTTCTGTTTTAATCTCGGTACTTCTATGTTCGTATAAAATTGGAATTTTATGTATGCTTTTAGATTTAACATTTAGTTTTTTTTTAATTTAGTGTTGATGTTTATGGATTTGCATAGTAATGGGTTTCAGCAAAAGTTTTCATTTTGATCTTAGTGTTTTGGGGTTTGTATTAATATGGGTTTGAAAGTATTTTGTCTGGTTTAGTGTCTATCACTGGACTCCGTTTGTGAGAAGAGTTTACAACTAGTATTTTTATTATACGAAAAAATCTTGATTGATAAAAAAAAACAAAGTTCTTATTCCATACTGATAAATATTATAATGTTACGGTCAATCCCACTATTCGTTGGTAATTATAATGGCCTAAAAGTTGGCGGTGGGTACTGCAGGCCGATTGCTTTTGCCGACTGTTCGTAATTCTGAACGGTGGCAGATTGCTTTAATGGCTTTGTCATAAAGAAACAAGCAATCCCTTTTGGTTGAAAGAAGTACCAAAATGTAGCTGGGCAGCTTAAAAATAACTTTAGTGTCACATCGTTCGCAACCTTTTCGCAAAGAACTCATCTCGAGAGTTTGTTTGGTTCAACATTTAGGGCTTATCGGTCACTTATTTCAGTGGGTTTATAATACTAAAAATCATGTTTCGATGTCCGCTTTGTGTTTTACAACAAACCAAAAACAAACGGTCATTTATTAGACGAACAGAAACACTAAAACCCTTCTCGTCTAAGAATCCATTCACTTTGCAATCGTTTGTCGTTGATGATACGCTTCTATTCGTTTTAAACCTAACTGTATTTGAAAATAATATAGATCTTTGGGAATTCTGGGTAATATTTGGTAATATTTCTAATTCTGTGTTCATTTCTTAACTTTTCAAAACTGTAAGAAAAGTTTTTATAAGTAACAACAAAAATGTCAAAACGAAACCGAACTATCTATTCATGAAACCGTCGACTCGTAGGAATGTATTCGTTTGGGCAAGCTTTCACGAACATAACCCGAATAATCAGTTATGATAATGAGTGAAATGAGGTGATAACCAATGAGAGAGAGTAGTAACCCTCACGTGGCTGTTGATGGAAGCACGTTCAGTCGGTTTTACTACAATATTATAGGACTTACTGAGAAGAACTCTCATTATAAAATTGACAAGTTCAATAAAGTTTCTAATCCATAATTCTTTATGGTGATTTCCTGAAATTCAATTTTTTTTTCTTAAATTCCTCAATCCTATTTTCTTCTTTTTTCACCTATACTTAAGAAACATTTAGTAGCACGTGCTCTGGGTAGTGATAAAGCACGTAATAAGGTAGTTTTCAATATTCTGTAGTGTCAGCTTTAAAGTTTTTTATAACAACGGTCAGACGATATTGATTAGGAGACTAGTTTCTGCGTATAATGCATGCAGTGTAGGTTGGTTATTTTACCCTTAAGGTTTTACTAAAGACTGTTGTATTAATGAGTCTTAACGCAAGATGGCAGTAGAGCATCAGTCTAGATCAAGACACACGTTGGTATGTCTTGCGGCAAAAAAAACCAAAAAAACTGCAGGACACACACTGGGTGTTATTAACAGGAGTGATAGTTTAGCGATTTTCCACTTTCTGTAATTCGGACTATTTTAACCTAAACTACCATAAATTTTCAGTGGATGTGCTCTACTGGACTCCTACTTGACATACCAAATTTCAAGACAATCCATTATGAAATACCTGAGATATAACATTTCCAATTTTGATTGAGTTTCTTCCTTTTTTTATTTTTATTTCACACCAAAAGTACAAAAACTTTATTTGATATAAAAACGTACTTAACTTTTATGGACTTTTTTTTTCAAATTTAGTACACTGATAGAGCTTTTCAACCTGCAATTAGGAGTCTCATTGGGTGTAAATATTGTAGCCACTCGTGCAAAGATTTTCAACAAAACCGCTCAAATTTAACAAAACATTTTGCGCACGCCTACGCAAAACGTCACGTGAACTATCGGTCTAACATTTTTACCACAGCTTCATCTAAGAGACCTCCCAGTAGCACAGCGGTATGTCTGCGGACTTATAACGCTAGAATCCGGGTTTCGATACCCGTGGTGGGCAGAGCACAGATAGCCCATTGTGTAGCTTTGTGCTTAACTTCAAAAACAAACAAACAAACAATTCATCTAAGAGTGCAAGAGGACCTTATTTAGTTTTTTGTCATTCGGATTAAAGATGGCTGATTTGGAGCAGCAAAACATTAAGGTGAAAGGAAGTGCAGATACATAAGTATTGGTTAGGCCAAGCAAACTAGACTAGCTCAAGGTATCAAAAGAATCGTACGGTTGTTATTGATTATTCATTGCCAACTCTTTAGCACAAATTTACTAAATTTTATTAAATTATCCTAATTAAAGAGCGTTTAGCGTCACATGATATTAGCTTAAGCAATTAACATAAATAATGATGCTTGATACGGCTGTATTGATTGCATGGGGTGATGACAAGAAACTGTTAATCTAAATTCCATGGCGTTACTATAAAGGAAATTATTAATACTGTTTTAAACAGAAAAACTACTATCACATATTCTAAAGAATCTGGTTGGTTCTGCAAAGTAAAAATCTGTTCCTAATAATAGGGTTGCGTTCCTAAAGTTAATGTTGGTTACTATTGAGTGTCATTTTCTTAATCATGTTTCCATAGGTGTGAAAAACAGTTCTGGCCAAAAAAGGATTGAGCGTGCGACTTAAAGGAACGAAATCAAAACTGGCGGCAAAACTAGTAGCTACACTTATAACATTGATAGGAATTTTACAGTAAATATTCATTCATTAGTTTGCTAGGTCGCGTATCGTATTTTAACCACCATCATGCCCAAAGTTGAACCAAAATTGCGGCCTGGCTCACTAATGAATGAATATCTGCTGTAAAATTCTTATCGATGCCAGTTTTGATTTCATACCTTTAAGCAGCACGCTAAATCCCCCCCCTCCCCGCATCGTTTTTCACACCTAAGGTGTTTTTGATTAGATAATTATTATGTGTTACTGATATTTCTAAGAGGGTGGAATGACAACATTCAGTGACTAATATCTAATTAAGGCTAAGGTTTGTTTGTTTCTTTTGAATTTCGCGCAAAACTACACAAGGGCTATCTGCGGTAGCCGTCCCTAATTTAGCAGTGTAAGACTAGAGGGAAGGCAGCTAGTCATCACCACCCACCGCCAACTCTTGGGCTACTCTTTTACCAACGAATAGTGGGATTGACCGTCACATAATCTGCAGGCTCAAAACGCTAAAACTCTGGTTTCAGTGCTCGAAATGGGGAGGGCACAGATTATGTAGCTTTATGTTTAACTACAATCCATCATATACTGGAGTTACAACTTTGTTTAATAATTCTCAGCATCCCACTGTAAAAATTATTCTATTGTCAGTTACTTTTTTTTTTGATCGAGTACCAATACCAAAACAATTATATACAAACTAATTATAAAGTAAATATATACTATTTAATGATTAGTATCTAATAACAATGAATATTAACTGATTAATAATAATAATGCTTTTAAACTGTGCAAATATTTCGTAATGCGAATATACAGCAGCCTCCATGATAACCTGAGTCTAATTATTAGTCAATTACTAATTGACTGATTTTTATTAGGTACTAATTGATATACACCAATGATGACGCGTAGTTATTTTGTTTTTGTTTGTTTGTTTTTTTCCTTGGATGGCATTTTACCTTTAACTCTACATCTAGTTGTTGTTTTCCATTCATATCCAATAGTTAAAAAAAAAGATTACTTTTCAAGTTTCAGTTACACCCTTGTTACTAAAAAGTGTCGTGGAATCTAAAGATTCGATACTCCCAGTGGGCAGAGCAAAGATAGCCCATTGTGTAGCTTTGTGCTTAATGATAAACAAATGATGTTATTTAAGATTATTTATGATCATCGCCTATATTATGTAGCATGATAAATCAAAGCTTATCTTACTTTGTCACTACAAGTACAAGATTGATTTTTAATCGAAAGAAAACAAACCAGCAATCTTGAACTTGCCGGTGAACCAACTGATAATTAGCAAGTTGGCTATTTTTTCTTTCAAGCCAAAAAACCGTGTTTTTTATTTTGTAAAGAATTTAGCTTCAAACTACTGAATCTAATTTAGAAATTTTAGAAAAAATACTCCTTTTAGAAATTAAACTCGGAAAAATGGTGATAAAAAATTAGAATAAATTAAAAAAAACGTAACATATGTTATATATATATATATATATATATCATGGTGATTAATTTTTCAGTGAATTTTTGCGCAAAACTACATAAGGACTATCTATCTTGAATTGATAGATTAGATGGAAGGCAACTATTTAAAAGCACCCTCTCCAACTCTTGTGCCACTCCAACCAAATAGTGGAATTTAGCGGTAATTCGTGTAATATATTAACGGTCCCAAAGTGATATGTGAATTTTTGTGGCATTTGGATATGAACCAAACATAAGATAAGATAAACAGTTTCAGTTTAACCACCAATTTAGTGTGAAGGATAAGCTTGAGCTTGGGATAAGACGAGGTCCATTCACAGCTGAACTGTTGACATAGCAACTCGGACATATACACCGCTCTACCTGCAGACGAGATTGGTTTTGTTTGATTCCTGTCAGAGCATAAATTGTTTCCTCGCACAGGTATTTTGATGTGAAAGGCAAATACATGTTCATCACTTTTCTTGTCAGGTCAGGGTATTCTTTGCGAACTAGCATCCAGAAGTTCCCAAGAGGTTTTGACTTGAATTCTGCCTGAAGAGTTTTATCATTGGATAGTTCAATGAACTTTTCTTGAGCTGCCTGTCATTGGCAGATGAGAAGTTATACTGCCATTATTAAATGGATTCCGGATCCAATCGTGTTCTCCCGTTAGTTCTTGGAATTGATCGGCAAACTGACCCTGAAGACCTTCGAGATGAAAAGAAACAATATCACAAATAAGAGCATAAGGCAAGGAAATATTTCACAGTTTCCATTCTCAAATTGACCTTTCCACAGGACAAATGTTTTGCGAAATGCAGATACTTTGTTATTCAACTACAAAATGTTGCTATTCAGACCTTGAAGGGACAAGTTAAGGTCGTTGAGTTTATCGAAAATATCAGCCAGGTAGCACAGTACAAGAAGCCACTTTACATCCATAAAATGAACTGATAGTGTAGAGTTGAAGTCTGACAAAAAAAAGATACTACGTTCTTCTTTCAGCTTCACAATGCGACTGGGTGTGTTCCCTATGAGACCTTTCAGCTTCACAATGCGACTGGATGTGTTCGCTATGAGACCTATCAGCTTCACAGTGCGACTGGGTGTGTTCCCCATGAGACCTTTCAGCTTCACAATGCGCCTGGGTGTGTTCCCCAGGAGACCTTTCAGCTTCACAATGCGAC
>NW_013665877.1:488648-492500 GCF_000517525.1 Limulus polyphemus | reverse complement strand
GGAGACCTTTCAGCTTCACAATGCGCCTGGGTGTGTTCCCCATGAGACCTTTCAGCTTCACAATGCGACTGGGTGTGTTCCCTATGAGACCTTTCAGCTTCACAATGCGACTGGGTGTGTTCCCCATGAGACCTTTCAGCTTCACAATGCGACTGGGTGTGTTCCCCATGAGACCTTTCAGCTTCACACTGCGACTGAGTGTGTTCCCCGTGAGACCTTTCAGCTTCACAATGCGACTGGGTGTGTTCCCTATGAGACCTTTCAGCTTCACAGTGCGATGGGTGTATTCCCCGTGAGACCTTTCAGCTTCACAATGCGACTGGGTGTGTTCCCCATGAGACCTTTCAGCTTCACAATGCGACTGGGCATGTTTCCCATCATCACGCCTTTGTATGCAGCAGGATACATAGATCACATTTCTCCACAAAGAATGGAAAACAGTCTGCTGTTTAAAGCTCTTGGTTTTACAAAGTTCACAACAATTGCAGAACTTTGTAGCACCTTATTTGCTCCGAGTTGCAATTTCTTTGAAGCTAGTGCTTCCCTGCGTATGATGCAATGTGTAAACGTTAGACCTGGATCAAGAGCAATTACACTGGCTAAGAACCTTTTCTTGTTTCCCATAAGTGCAGCTGCACCATCAGTTCACACCCCAACACAATTAATCCAAAAAAGGTTGTTTGTGGTGAAAAAGTCGTCAACAAGAAAGATGGCAGCTGCCCCATCAGTTCACACCCCAACACAATCCAAGAAAGGTTGTTTGTGGTGAAAAAGTCATCAACAAGAAAGATGGCGTCCCCTGAAACTCTCCCTTCCAGTATTTGGCGTCGCTCGAAAAAAAAAATGAGATCAGATTTTAGCTATGTGTAACACCAAATTTTCCATGTTTTTAACAAACTAGTAAATGCACACTAATGTCAAAAACTTAAAACTAGCAAGCTGACAATCGTGTAAACGAACAAAAAAAAAAAGAAGATATTTTGACCATCCAGTCAACATTAACATTGCTTTTTGCATAGAATGTAGCTATGACTACGGGCTATATTCCAAATTATTTCCCCTAAAGGGCGAGACACAATGGTTTTGGACAACCAACAGCCAATACTCAAAAATAAAATGCATAATATTTCCTATGCCTGGAGTGGAAAGATGTTTGCCTGTTTGTACGAAACTGTTCGAATACAAAACCGTTTGGGTATACGGGAGGTTAATTTCACGTTGAAAATTAAGAAAGAGAGTAAAATACACAACGTTTCGGTTGTGTAACCCCTCTTTCTATTTACTTTTCAGCGTGGAATTAACCTCTTCTTTTCCTTTGCAGCCTTCACGCTGATACGGTTCCTCACTTTAATCTGTTTGAGTATAAGCGTGCATGTCCTTTCCTCATGTTAATTGTCGCCACCATATTACTTATTAGTGATAATATTTGTGTGTTAGCCTTTAAAACTTCATTATTTATTTAATTTTTTTTTTTACATTTGTAATTTCAGATATAATATATGCTCCTGTAGTCATAGTTGCGCGCCCCCTACCGACTCTTTGTGCCATTCCCCACTGTTTGCACTCCACGGCACCAGACCACGCCCGGTCAACTACAGTGATGGAAGATCGAATTACACTGGAAACACGTGTTAGTCGCCTGTCACAATGTATCATTTACGCATGACTTTTATTATAAGGTTTGCCATATTTTGCTTAGATTAGATGTATTTGTTGTAGATGAAGCAAACAAAGCATCGAACATTGCATTCAGGACTCCATAACACTTCTGAGTATTATTTGCTTTATTTCTAAAATATTATATTGGTGCCACCTCTTATTACGTCTTTACGGCCCGGCATGGCCAGATGGCTAGGACGCTCGACTCACAATCTATGGGTCGCGGTTTTGAATCCCCATCCCACCAAACATGCTCGCCCTTTCAGCCGTGGGGGCGTTATAACGTAACGGTCAATCCCACTATTCGTTGGTAAAATAGTAACCCAAGAGTTGGCGGTTGGTGGTGATGACTAGCTGCCTTCCTTCTAGTCTTTCACTGCTAAATTAGGGACGGCTAGCGCAGATAGCCCTCGTGTAGATTTGCGCGAAATTCATAACAAACCAAACAAACTATTACGTCTTTTCAGTAGGTTAGTGGAGTCAAGTCCCTACTTACGTTGTTTTATTCAGCTACCAGGAACATTTTACAATCTCTAACCGCATTTTTACTTCAACTTAGCTTATAACCATAATGAGTTTTTAACCTATATTGAGAAAAAATATTTAATTCTCTTTTCTTTCTTCTAGATCCCAACATCCCTGACATTCCTTCTATCTCACCAAACTCTGCTTATGGCAAATATGGGCACTGTTACCAAGCTTGCCACGTGAGCCCGCACATCGAGCCTGGAACGTGTAACATTTCCATTTCCTGGAACAATTCTCAGGAAACGACTACAGTTTCGCACCCATCATCACTTGAACACACTCCCTATATGTTTTCTACCGTTTCTTCAAAAGCAATGAGAAACGGCGCAAACCTTTTCTTAGTATTGGGATTTTTGATAATTAATGGTGGATTGTGGCGCCACTTAGTGACTAAACATTGTGCACAAAGAAGCAAAAGATGGACCTGGCCAACAAATTTTAGGGTTGTCTATAGAGAACCCACCTAGCATCAATTTAGCTATTGTTGTTTGTTATGTAATCTGTAATAGAACGAAGAGACACAAATTCACCTTAGAACGTCGACTTTACAAGAAACTAATACTAAACTCTTTGACAAAAGTGATTGAATGAATCATTACATTGATTGAACATCGGGAGTGAGTATTGTCGCCTATATTTTCAACATGACCAAGATCATCGTGTCAAGAAGAAGAAAAAGTCGTATTTTATTTTATAACGCCTTGTTATTGAGCTAGTTATAAGAAAATGCATTTTTCATAGGACTAAAACGTTATTCAAAATTTATTCTGTTTAATTAATTGTATTCTATTCAAACACTTTTATTTTTGACATAGTGTTTTCTGAGATCTGCTTGAAAATTTCTTAGTTTTGATTTGTGGACCTAAAAAAAAGAAGAAAGGTGATCGTTACTTAATAAATGATTTCTCATTATTTATTCTTAACGTTAATTTAACTATGCTCCCCTAAGCAAACAATTACAGTTCTCAGATGTTCGCGATAGTTTATAAATGAAATAATCAACCACACACTTTTTAGGGGCAAACATTTAAAGATCAATCATCTGGCGATAGACATGTATTTACAAAGATACTCACATTTAGTTGATGTAGACGCAAATAACCCTTAAATTAATAGATTGTAGGATGTTTACTAGATGTAGGAGAGAAGAAATTTCTTCTAGTGATTGTAAAATCGAAATTGTTTGTGATATGGGGTGTTAACTGAACTTTTTACTATACCTCTGAGTATTATTTAGTATTTACTGGGTTTTTTTCTTTCAAATATTATTATATATTGTTACTATTAGCGCCTCCTATTATCAAATTTCACTAAAAACTGCGTTTCAGAGAAATGAGCCAATAAAAATTGAGAGGATGTGTGGCTTCTATAACTATTGAATTTTATAAGAAATTCGCCAGTATATTTGTCCATCTTTAAGAGTCCCGATTTAGCTATTAACGTGTGATAGGAAGTCTATAATGAAATGACACAACTATCTTTACAGGCAAGTGTAATCGACAAATAATACAGATTCGATGACGAGGAACCCACTTTGAGACTAATAATGGCTGGAGACGGCTTAAATGGGTAATGAAGAAAAACTTTAATATAAGTTTAACATGACAGCAAATGTACAACGTTTCGACAAGTTTTTGTCATCATCGGGTCCCGATGATGACAAAA
>NW_013665877.1:482371-488638 GCF_000517525.1 Limulus polyphemus | reverse complement strand
TTTTTGTCATCATCGGGACCCGATGATGACAAAAACTTGTCGAAACGTTGTACATTTGCTGTCATGTTAAACTTATATTAAATATTTTCTTCATTACCCATTTAAGCCGTCTCCAGCCAAATAATACAGATATCTTGGACGTGACGTCACAAAACTTTCATTCGGTGCCGCCATATTGGATGTCAAACTTTCCCTTCTAACAATCAACAGCAGTCCATATCACTTACAAGATACTGTAAAGTTTTACATGTTGTCAGGTTCTCGATATATCTCTATGCATATCGCTGAGATAACTTACAGTGACTAATAACACGATATTTGAAGACGAATTTGTCATATTCTCCATAAGACAAATGTAAGTACTAAACGTATAATATGGCGGAATAAAGTATAGACTGCGTGACGTTTATGACGTCAGTCCAAGCCCTCAATAGACAAGGTTTGTAAACAGTGAATATCGAAACCATTTTACGCCAAGGAAAATAACATTAACCCATCCATTTTAGTGATAAATCGTGTAAGTGTGAAAACGCAAGTTATAAGTTTATTCGTCGAAACAAATAATTTTATAAATGTCTGATTTAAATCAAACTCAGTGCTCCGTAAATAAAATATTTCCTGTCCTGCAAACAATGATGATATCACCTTTTCTAACTGGTGCTGCTCGTTGCTTCGTTTTTAAGCTGTTGACGCTATATTTGGAACAAATTCCCAGAACTTTCTAGAGTTGAACGAACCGCTAATTTTTGCCGTACTACGTTTTGAAACTTGACTATTATAGCCAGGTCTGTTTCATAAAAGCTCGGTAAAAATACTAGAAATGTTCTTTAAACATAAAATAAATACAGAGATATTTTCTAATGGACTTTGTATAAAATATATCAATTGACGTGTTTTTTTTTCAAGAACAATTTAAAATATCACTTAAAGGTGATTAATCATACAACGAACATTTAAAACTCTCACTTCACATTATATAATAAAACAACTTGGTTAAGTTTTGCGTTGCGGGTGAAGTGAACCTAATCTAAGAGAAAATGTGACGGTGTAAATAGTTCAGCGTAACAAACTATTTTCAGTAAATAAGAAAAATATTTTTATCTGTATTTTTTCCGTAACTTATAGAACTTGAAATAAGCCCCTATGTGTGTAAAGTCCCCACGAAGGTTATATCCTCTAGTCCTTTTGTCATGTAGTTAAGGTCACGGAGGACTATAACTTGTGAAACAGAGTAGTTGTTTTAAGGCATTTGTGCATTGCGTTTTATTTAGATACTTTGCGATTATTTCTCAGCACATTTAGTTGTCGTAGGCTTAATTGTAACATCAATAAAGGCTCACTCATATTGCTAAACACTGACCCGAAGAAAACGCGGTTATGCCAAATGTTTCATGCTTGTTCGCTATAACAAAACCTGACTTTATTATACAATAAAAAGTTAATGTTTTACACATCACACTTTGATTAAACGGGCATAGTATTAATATGAATCATTGCGTATTAACGCAGGTGCAAAGAGGTTGTGACGGTCACTCCTTCGACAACTTGTAGTTAAATTTGATTATAGAATATCCTTCTCGTGTGTGTGTGTTAAGGTGAAGGCGTCGATGTTAACGTGTGATGTAATGTGCATCAGATAGATAGTTAGAGCGAAGCGTTGCACGGGTATCATCAACCTTTCATCCATGTGTGTGTAAAATACGATTAAAACCAATATTAGGTTAAGGACGCGAACGCAAGCCTATTGAAGTCGTTAACGATTTAAGAACTTTTCCATGCCTCCAATCTCAACAGCTGATGACTAACTAAATAACAGTCAGAGACTTCAAAAGAGCGCAAGTAACTGGATGCATCTTAAAATATTTCCCATAATGCCTCAAATGATCATTTCATGTTAGAATTAGGCCTAACACATTTTTAAGCACTTCATTCTTAATCTAGTCCTTCAGAGATTTTCAATAAATGTAATTGTAATCACTTTTCACTGATTTGTAAAAGGCGTACACACCATAACATTTCACTCAACTAGTGCCCATATCTTTGACGACCTAATTTGTTGTAAGCACAAGTCCAAATGTTTGTTCAGTATTTTTTATATGTATAGAAAACAAAGCGGAATGCATTTTTATGATTTTTTTTAGAAGCATGACAATTAATGAAGACTTAAGAGCCGCTTGGTATTATATAAATGAGTCCAGTGTTCTATTCTTTTACAAACTAATCATTTTATATATGAGAATTAATGAAATATTTTCCCCAACTTCTGCTTGTTTGCAGTAGAGACTTAAATTTGGGAAACAAAGAGCTATCATGAAGATTCGTGATAGTCTTCTTATACATTTTAAAATAATGCTTAGTATACGAAACAAAACGTGTTTTGACAAGTAACAGTTTGACTATTGCCGATTAATACAAAAAATATACAGAGTTGAACTTTACTGCTATAAATATATTACGAATTATTTTAAACGAACAAATCTTTGGAAACTTTTCAACGGTTTAAACCGTTCGACTGATGGATTGAAATTCATTACTGATTGTAAACATTTAGTATATATCTAGATGTGCGAAACAACGAATGCAGAGCCATGTGATGAAATAAATGTTTGTTCTTAAAAAGACGTAAACACTAGAGGAAAAAAAGGCAAAAGAATGAGGGGTAGATCTGCAAATTTTCCAGGCGTATGTAAACAAGTAATAACAGGGGGGATGATGTGCTAATTTTTCCGATGTATGTAAACAAAACAAGTAGTAAAATAGAAAATGGGGACAAGTGTACTAATTTTTTTCTTGTATATATATATATAAACTATTATTATATTTCACAAAGTTGCAAAATGTATTTGTCTACATTTACAGCTGGGAGTAGCTGACTATTGGTTATCTAAGACGTTACTTGGGTTTTGCAAGGATCATATTTTGTTGTTGTTGTTTTTTACATACACATTATCGTAGTTTTGTGAATCTTGAACTTCACGAAATGGGTCTTGGAGTTTGAAATTTTTGTATAAACTTCATTTATAGATGTTAAAAAATGTTCTCTAAACTTGTTTTTTTTTCAGGTTTTATGCGAAGCCATTTTTTTTCCCCTATGAATCTTATTTCGATTATCAATAAATAGAGATTTATACTCAATACATTATATTTGTTGTTGAACTATGGTCAAAGTTGGCAGATTAAAACTGAAGTTCTGTTTGAGGTTTGTTTTAATTCCGTTATTTAAGTGATTTTCCTTAGAATGTGAACACGCTGTTTTTGTTGTTGTTTTTGTCACCTCTGTAACTCTTTGAAATGATAGATACATCAAAGTCTTCCAGGTGGAATCTAAGAACAATCCATTCCCAGAACCTGTTACTAGAAGTAGAAATAGTGAACGTCTGACAGCGATTTGGTTTATTGGAATAGAAAGTTAATTTTATTTCAATGTAAAGGATTTGTAATGATATTCAAAAAGAAAACATAGTTTGTTAGTTGTAATCAGTATTTGATAACTTTTTTCCTAGCTTTAGAAAATAATACAATGAAATACTGGTTTAAAAACCAATATGAATTTAAGAACCAATATCTTCACGCTATGATATTAAAATTTCAAGCTTGTTATTTTTTTAATTAAAACTATTTAGGCCTACTGGTTTCATCGCTTCGCTAAGATTCAGTGTTTCACATCTAACACTAAATTGAAAATAACCGAGGCTCATTTTGAACATTGCTATCATTCAGTGGCGACACTTCTCCTGAAATCTGCCTGCTTCTCCTAAAATTTTAGTAAAAGCTAAATATCTCAGAATACTATGTCTTCAGTTACTAGGCAACTCTACAAAAGAAAACCCATCCAGCAAAACATTATCCAATCTCTGGTTAGCCCTTGGAGATTATTAATTTATCTTCTGTAGGTTTCCTTCTATTTATCAACCCCCCCCCCCCCCCCAGCCCATTTGTCTGCCACCTCCTCACCCCCTTCTTTCAGAAACCTGGTGTCGGCACTGCCCTCATTTACTGTATCTCAAAGTATCATCAGTTTTGTAAAAATATATATATATAAATATATATATTATCATTATGGTTAGAAATACGACAGTAGAGAGTTTATATATTAACTAAGCCCTGAAAAAAAGACACAAAATCGTAATACAGTCATAGCACCGCTAGGTGTCACTATAAAACTGATGCTACCAACGTATAAGCACACGGTATTGATGGGAGAAAATTATCAAAGTATTTCAGTTCATTACGCTAAGAAGCAAACAATTCACTGTTTTCGAAAAGTATACACGTCTTTATTTAATTCTAAAACTGTGATAATGATCCCATATAATAAATTTTTAAATCGTGTTAGTTAATGGAGTCGCAAATAATCATTTAGGCTAACTTGAAATTACCACCGAATAAGCTGAAATGTTATTCTTAAGTTAGTTTTTCATTTGCACGTGCAAGGATTGATTATTATTATTATATATATATATATAATCATAAATAAGTTTATTAATAAATAATCAGTGTCTAATAATTATTCTCATAGAATGACAACATATCGAGAGAGAAAAGAAACAGATCACTTTGAAGGCAATAATGTTATCACGACACCTGGCGATCATGTGTTAGTATTTGATCATTTGTCTGTATTAAGTGTGTGTTAGTGTGTTCATGTTAGTGAATTTGCATACGTATCACTATTTTGTTTTAATAAGTTGAAACATAAATAACCCGTACATAAATAACCTTATCATTATGACTATGAATATTTAGTTTTTAGTTTAGGAACAGAAGCAGGTCATTTCATCATAATGTATGATGCCCAGTAAACAGTCTCTATGTTAACTACGATTTCATTACATCAAATAGATAATTGAATCATGGAAATTGTGACGCGTCTTTTGTCAAAAGGTAACAATAAACAACTAATGTTCAATTTCTATTTGATTTTTTTTGGGGGGGGGGGGGGTATTTTTATACCTATAACTTTATTGGTGTATTATAAGCTAGGCCGTTGTCTTAGGGATATATCGGTTGGTACTATAATATAATTATGTTTATCTTGAAAGCACCACAAGCCTGGATCTTTCAAAATTCTGTTGTTGTACGGTTGTTTGTTGAACTGTTTAGGAAATACTGACCTAGTCTTCCTGCTTCTCGTCATAGTGGTTTTTGTGTACCACAGAACAAAAAATTGAGGGCAACTGTATATTTCAACATTATATGAGTTATTCACTATTAATATTGCACTTGACATAAAGAAAACTGTATATAGTTATTAACTCCAAGTTTAAATATATATATATATATACTCTCTATCGAATCTAAAATATTATGATTACACGTCCAGTTCTCAGACGATGACAGGAAGACAGTTAGTGTGTATAGTATACGATTTATATCGTTTTTATATTCTACAGGGTAAGTCATAATGTAGAAACAACTGATGTACATAAACACAAATTTTAAACTGTTGTTGATCTGTAAATTACGGCTGGAAAAGCTAAAATAAAATCAGCATTCTCCAACAGATGTGTGGATTTTATTTTGAAACCTATTTGGTTAGGAAAAGAATTAAAAACCGTAAAATATGCAATTACTCTCTTGGTTCTTGCGAAGCTTTGATTCGTAGCAATAAGTTTTTTTTTATTCTTTCTCTATATAACTTTTAAACTTCTATATCACAGTGAATAATGGTCGAAATATTATTTAGAAAAACAACCAACACTTATTTTTCTTAAAAAGCGTTAATTACTGATTTGTACACATATTGCTAACCATTACAAATTGTAAGGTAGATCTGCAGTAATAGGCCCGGCATGGCCAGGTGGTTAGGGCGCTCGACTCGCAATCTGCGGGTCGCGGGTTCGAATCTCCCTCACACCAAACATGCTCGCCCTTTCAGCCGTGGGGGCGTTATAATGTGACGGTCAATCCCACTATTCGTTGGTAAAATAGTAGCCCAAGAGTTGGCGGTGGGTGGTGATGACTAGCTGCCTTCCCTCTAGTCTTACACTGCTAAATTAGGGACGGCTAGCTCAGATAGCCCTTGTGTAGCTTTGAGGTGATGACTAGCTGCCTTCCCTCTAGTCTTACACTACTAAATTAGGGACGGCTAGCGCAGATAGCCCTCGTGTAGCTTTGAGGTGATGACTAGCTGCCTTCCCTCTAGTCTTACACTGCTAAATTAGGGACGGCTAGCGCAGATAGCCCTCGTGTAGCTTTGAGGTGATGACTAGCTGCCTTCCCTCTAGTCTTACACTGCTAAATTAGGGACGGCTAGCGCAGATAGCC
>NW_013665877.1:468695-481572 GCF_000517525.1 Limulus polyphemus | reverse complement strand
CCATGTTTAGTAATACAACTAATTAGATTTTAACGATAACACAAGTTCACTCCTAGATGAAGCCTTTTCCATGTTTAATAATACAAGTAATTAGACTTTAACGATAACACAAGTTCACTCCTAGATGAAGCCTTTTCCATATTTAGTAATTTAACTAAATTATAAGAAGAAAGGTTGGCAACACTTTGACCCTTTTCTACTAATAAATGCTGAGAACTTATACATACTTTACCCCCTCTGGTGGCTGAGCGGGAAAACTGACAACTTATAATGTTAAAAATCTAAAGAAAACAACAAAGTTTTAAACACCAAAAGCTAAATGTTTCAATGGTTGATTTCGCTTTTTCTTTTATTCAAGGGAATATTCAGGAAAGCAACTGATGATGCCGAAACATCTGAGTGTTATCCTTTAAACTTGTTGTTCTCAACCTGATTTTGATATTATAATGTTCACTGATTTTAAATACATATTTTTTTAACTTTCTGACAATGATTTAATTCATAAAGTACCCAGATACCAAATCAGGAAATCACAGCAGTGCCTAAGGTTTTAATGAATGTGTTTCAAAAAAAAAACTAGAGTTAAATCGAAAACAAAGGTGAAGGAATAAATCTGAAAATTTGGCTTGTCAGCTTTCCATGTTTCTCACCTTGTCAGATAGCATTATACAGTAGTTAAACGTAGTCCGTGTAGACCAGTATTCAATTATACAGTAGTTAAACGTAGTCCGTGTAGACCAGTATTCAATTATACAGTAGTTAAACGTAGTCCGTGTAGACCAGTATTCAATTATACAGTAGTTAAACGTAGTCCGTGTAGACCAATATTCAATTATACAGCAGTTAAACGTAGTCCGTGTAGACTAGTATTCTACAGTAGTTAAATGTAGTCTGTGTAGACCAGTATTCAATTATACAGTAGTTAAACGTAGTTCGTGTAGACCAGTATTCTACAGTAGTTAAACGTAGTTCGTGTAGACCAGTATTCAATTATACAGTAGTTAAACGTAGTCCGTGTAGACCAGTATTCTACAGTAGTTAAATGTAGTCCGTGTAGACCAGTATTCTACAGTAGTTAAATGTAGTCTGTATAGACCAGTGTACAATTCCAACAGATGGAAATGTTTATACCTTCGTCAAAATGCAATACAGTCCATAAAGAGTATTGAAACATTTATGAATTTTCTGAACGTTTGCAGAAGATCATAATATTTTAGCAGACATTTACAATACACCCAATAAAAAAAGTACCTCCTTACAATTTTATCCACATCATACGCTCTCCATGAAGAGAGATACAATTATTGGTTATCTACAGAGAATTGACTAGTAATATCATATATCCATCTAACTTCTTGTCAAGGCATCTTCTCACAAAAGTAAGAAAAAAACAAACAAAAGATCCACCACAGTCGAGTAAACTGGTCATACCTTACGATAATGAGCCCCCCCCCCCCAGTGGCACAGCGGAATGTCTGCAGGCTTATTACAAGGCTAGAAATCGGGTTTCGATACCTATGGTGGGTAGAAGCTTTGTGTTTAATCACAAACAACAACATCATTATTATCCAATGTATACGAGAAATGGAATGAAGAGAATTACAAAATGAACAGACAAATTCAGGCCCATCCCTCCACTATGATAAACAAATCGATTGAAAAGTAATAACAAATGAGTATAAAATATTTTTTAAGAGAAACAAATTAAATTCGAGAATCAAACTCATTTTTACCGCTGTTTTTCGTTTAACTTTTAAATTACTTTGGACTTACAATGCTAGAAACCGGGTTAGGATACCCATGGTGGGCAGAACACAGATAATCCATTGTGTAGCTTTGTGCTTAACTTCAAATACAATAAGTTTACGGACTTACAACGCTACAATCCTGGTTTTGATTCCCCCCTCTCCACTGTGTTCAGAGCGCAGATAATTAATGCAACTTTCGCTAAAACAATTAAACAAGCAAAGGCATTACGAATCAAGACTAAATATAGAATCAGTACATAAACCACTTAAACGAATTCTCACATCATTGTCTTCTGATTAATCTGAAAACACTCAATTCACAACTGCAAAAGCTGATTTGATTGGCAAGTGCTCCATTAAAAATATTATATATGAACACGGCGTCAGTAATAAACTTTCTACTCTGGAGTTTAAATCGTTTTTCAACCTATCATGCCTTCTTTGATCTAATTTTCACTACGCTAAGTAAAACGACTACTAGCATGCTGAAATATTTCATCTATAACTGGATTATCCAGTTTTCCATCTCTCATATTTCAGTCAAACCGTTTTATAAGGTAGTTCATCGAAGCCTGAGTAAACCATCTTTCCAGGTTTATATGGGTAAATAAACGTCCATGTTTGAGAATGGAATGGTTAATCTCACCTTGATGAAACAGCTGTCTTGGTCCGTAGGTTGACAGTATGATGAATTGACTTATCCGAATTAAAGTGAAGCGTTTCTTTCTTAACAAGCTTTCATAGTTTATACCCCTGTCCGACAGCATAGTAAGCTGGTTTTAACGAGCTTCATCAAGCTGGAATCAGTGGAAAATGTGATGGAGTGGTTTAAATGAATCTTTCTGAGCCAGATTTACTCTTTAATAAAAAGTAAAAGCAATTAAATTCAGGTGAAAAACACATTTCACACTGCCGTTCTAGTGCCTCGGATAAGTAATTAACTAAGAGTACAGTGCTCACTCGACTCGAAATTTGCGGGTCGCAGATTCGAATCCCGTCACCAAACATGCTTCCCATTTCAACCTTGGAGATGTTATAATGTGACAGCCAATTCGACTATTTGTTGATAGATAGAAGACATTATCCAAAGAGTTGGCGGTGGGTGTTGTTGACTAGCTGCTTTCCCTCTAGTCTATCACTTCACAATTATGGACAGCTAGCGCAGATAGCTCTCTAGTAGCTTTTTGAAAATTCAACAAACAAACAATTCGCAACGCATCACCAGTGATTAAATGTAAGGAATATAGAACTTTTAAATACGTCAGAATTAAGTATTCTGACTACTAGGTGGAGTTGGTAAGGAAAAAAAACTTTCACGTAATGTCTGAGAATTTTTTTCAAGGAAAAATATATTATATTTGTTTGTTTTAGCGCAAAGCTACACAGTAGCTATGATAACTATGCTCTGTCCATCAATTTTAACGTTGTAACCCCATAAACTTACCACTGACCCACTGGAGAATAAGACAATAACCCATAAACTTACCACTGACCCACTGGAGAATAAGACAATAACCCCATAAACTTACCACTGACCCACTGGAGAATAAGACAATAAGAGAAAATGATTTTGTTTATGAATCAGTTACAGAAACTTCATCGAAGATACAGCGAATATACCTTGGAATGAAGAAGAATCCTCTATGTCTGGAGAAGAAGACGTAACTGTGCAACCTTAAACAAAAATCATCGAAACATTGGTGTTTGTTTTTCTGTTAGACCTTAATTCCATTTAGTTGGGGTCGACCTGTACCTTTTTGTAAGTCTAGAAATTTTACACTCAAGTAGCTGGCCTACTCGTCAACCATATAGAATTAGCGACCCCCAGATTGGGAGTCGAGCGCACAAACCGTACATTTTTGTTTAACGCTAAAATATCTATGTTAAGTCTAACCAATTTTTATACATTTTTCTAGGTCTAGAAAAGTATTCAAATATAGTTTGAACAGGGTTCTCTCTGCTTGTATTTACGAGAAGCTAGGAAATATATGTCTGTTCCGTTAATTATTCAAAAAGTATCCAGATTACTGAAAAAAAGGCGACGTAGTAAACATGTAGAAGAAAAAAAAAAGAGAGTTTCCACAAGATGAAAAAGAGATCTGTAGAAAGTAAAATATAAAATAAAAAAAAAAACACGAGCAAACCTTTAGAAACAAAAAGGAGAGAAGCCCGCAGAAGAAAACAGTGAGAAAAGTTGAAGAATAAAAACTACAGGTAAGTCTAACGAGGAAAAAAAAAGACTGAAAATAAAAATGCAGGTAAACTTGCAGAAGAAAAAGACAGACAGACCCGCAGAAGAAGAAGTAAAGAACAGATAAACATTTATGAAAATATAGTTTGGTTTGAAATTCGCGCGAAGCTACACGACGGTTATCTGCGCTAGCCGTTCCTAATTTAGCAGTGAAATACTATAAGGAAAGCAGCTAGTCCTCACCACCCACCGCCAACTCTTGGGCTACTCTTTTACCAACGAATAGTGGGATTGACCGTCACATTATAACGCCCCCACGGCTGAAAAGGCGAGCAAGTTTGGTGGATAACAATAAAGATACATAACTTGTTGCAAAACAAAATATAGGCAAACCTACAGAATAAAGAAAAACGGACAAGCTTACAGAAAAATATAGAGACGTACATACTCATAAAAGAAAGGACAAACAACTTCAGAAGAATAAAAAGCAGATGAGCCTCAAGAAAAAAAAAGAGATAATAAGATAAAACTGCAGATAAGAAAAAAACCCTAAAAATATACAGAAAAAATAAAATAAAAATGGACCGCTTAAGAACATTAAATAAAGTTTTCAATATTTTTATTTGCGTGTCATGACTAATACTTCTGGTTTGGAAAAATACCAGACTGCTTAAGAAGAGTATTAACATGACAATGATAATAAAGTTCAACTATAGAACTCTAAAGGAGAATAAGAAACAATTCATCTTGATAAACGTTATCATTTTGCTATCGGATAAAATAGAAGTTAATTTGCATTTTCTTTGTTATTGTTTTTAGATGTTGTTCGGTGAACATATAATATACAATCATTATTGGTTGTCAGTGTTCTTATAGTTTTATTATTTTAATACCTAATTATCAATATGCGTTTGGCCTAAGTTAGTTCAGAGTCTTTATGAAATCCCGAAAAAATTAAAACGTTATGATCAATTACAGTAAACGTGGTGAGGTTTAGTTCTGATATCAGCTTAAATACTATTACAGGGCTTGTGTAACGTGTGCCATTTATGGAGCAGTAACCTCGATATAAAACCTGGTGGCGACCACATTATTTTTTACTTTTGGAATAATAAATTTGTTGATTTGTTGATTGGTCGTGATTCAGAATTACCAAGTTAAGATGCATGTAGCAGAGAAACATAAAAAAGATGTGAGAAAAATTAGGCGAAACGTAACTTAGAAGTAAAACTAAAACAAAGCTATCATAGTAAATCGTGGAATATTCCTTTCATAAAACTATAAAAGACACGTTTTTGGAACTAGATATTACTTCACTAGTTTAATACCAGTTGAAATTAGTATATGAATGTTTGGAAAAATTTAGATGTTAGGCCTCCTAATGTAATCTAAGTATAGTTTTATTATTATAGCACGTTAGTCTAATACTATAACAGTACTATGGTTTAAATATAGTTGTTATTCAATCTTTGGTTTTTTAACCAGTTACATGCAATAAGATTCTATTAAGTAATAAAAACAAAGAGCATTAAAAGAAAATAATATTGGTCTTAAATCAACACGAATGTTATATAAATAAAAATACTGATATTTTATTAACCTAAGGGGTTTTTTTTTTGTCTTGATTTCTGTTATAAGTCAGTATTTCGCTTTATATACATAAACACAAGGGATAAAGCCAACAATGCAACCTCTGTTTTATTTCTATGAAAACTTAGCAGCTTTACTATTGTTATTACTTTAGAGAATCACCAGAATATGAATATAATTTTTACTTTTTTTTTATCAAGTTATAACAGAACTTGTATTACTTATCGTCACTGATATAACATCTAGGTTGTCTGTATGTTTGATCTTAGTAATCCATCTCAAACCAGGAAGTTTGCGGAACGAAGAAACACGATGTGAGTTTGTCCTACCTGATCGGAACACGCTCTAGTTACGAATAACACTAAACTTAAATCATCCAATTGCAGGCAGTGGCATCTATCGGCAAAATTTTGATACATAATTACATGTCATAATCAACGAGCGTTTACAATATATGTATAATACTAGCTAGAGTAACCGTCCTCTGGATGGAAGTTATTTAAATTCATGATTAATGAAAGGTTATTTTAAGAAATGAAAAGTTGGTTCCCTTATATGTAAAAACCGCAAAACGCAAAACTAAAAATGTGTATGTATCTCCCCATGGACCCAGCAAACCTTCATGCCAAATTTGGTGAAGATCCATCAACAGGGGGCGAAGTAGTGGTAAAAAACGCAAAAATGAAAACGTGTATGTACCCCTCATGGACCTAATGAAACTACATACCAACTTTGGTGACGAAACATCTATACTCTGCGAAGTAGATACATGGACAGACAACAGACAGTTCTATTATACTTATATACATATTATAACACTAGCCGGGTATTACCTGAACAAAGGACCGATGTTTATTTTTAAACAGAAAGGATCAAAATTTCACTTTTCACGTAACAGTACATGTCAAATGCATAAAGTTACTAATACCGAAAAGAAACACATACTGTTTTCAAGCATTTTATGAATATGAAATTAGTACAAACAAACATTTAAATATAATCATTTCAGTCAATAATTGGCGGAAATGATAATATAAATTATAAAACTTTTATGCGTGGTTTCTTTTTAAAAATATAAAACAATAACTGAGTTATAACAATGTGTTTTTCAGAAAACAATTTTATACATGGTTTCTTTAAAAAAAAAAATAATAACATTTTTTGACAACAGGTTTTTAACGAACACTGTATAGAATAAAACCTAAATTTTTGTTCAGCCTTCTATTTAATTAATTGGTATAATCTTGTTTAATTGGTATAATTAATCACTCTCTCGACTAGCCAAACTACTCAACTTACTTTGTAATTTAAAATCAAAGACAGTATTTAGAAACACAAACACAGTATCTATGTGGTTTCGAGGTAATATTAAACCCATAATTTTACAATGTATTTTTTGAAGTATGAAAAAATCCTTTGTTTTTCCTCTACCCAATACCTATAATTGTGTTTATTATATGTAGAGTACCCGTTCCCTGGACGTAAGTTATGTAAATTCATGATTAATGAAAGGTTATCTTAGGATATGAAAAGATGCTTCCCTTATATGTAATTAAAAAAACACACACAAAAACGACCATAAAAACTGCAAAACACAAAATGTGAAATCGCAGCTTAGCATGTTTCTTCGCATGTACCCAAAAAACCTTCATGCCAACTTTGGTCAAGATCCACTAACAGGGGGCGAAGTAGTGGTAAAAAACACCCATAAAAACCTCAAACTGAAAATTTGTATGTACTCCCTCATGGACCAAATGAATCTCCTTACCAATTTTGGTGAAGATCCATCCACACCCAGCGAAGTAGTTACATGGATATCAACAGACAGTACTGTTATATTTATATTGATTAGCTTTTCAAGACTTGCTAATTGTTAATATTTACACTGTACTGTTGTTCTTTGCATAGAAAGTTTAAGTTGTGTTTTACACAGGCAAGCAAAATATTGTTAAATATATCAATATTAATTAGTTCAGTAAAATGTTCTTGTTTTCATTTTTTAAACATGCTCTTGAAAAACTGTCACAGCATTAAGAAGTATACATGTAGTTTTAGTACATTAATACAGATGTGCCATTTTCCTATTTCTTCGTTGCTTTTATTTTCTCTTCATGTTAACAGGAGGAATTCCTTTAATTTCCAACAGTAGGTTTCAACAGTACAAAACATGACCTATTTTCCTGCCATCAAACAACCCATTACTCTGATGCCGATGTAATAAGTTTGATTTAACTACTCAACGGCGCTACACAGTCAGTTCACCAAAGAGTAAACTATTACTCTGGTAACTCACTAGTTGAAAAAGCTTGTGATCTTTTGAAATCAAACATTTTTGTTTTTTTACTAAGTCAAATGCCCCCTAGTGGCCCAGCGGTATGTCTGCGGACTAACAACACTAGAATCCGGGTTTCGATACCCGTGGTGGGCAGAGCACAGATAGCCCATTGTGTAGATTTGTGCTTAATTACAAACAAACAAACAAACTAAGTAAAACTGTGCGTTTTTTATAAATCCTTGGCAAGGCCTGTCATGTTAAGTTTTTCTGATCTTAAAATCAAATTTTGATTATTGACTGTAAATATGAAGTCAAAGATAGTAGGGACATATAAAACTATAAAATTTTATAAGTTATACTTTAGTATAATATTACATCGTTAGTAGCTTATGTTACATTAGTTTGTGTCAGTTACTTTCATTGTCACATGTAGCAGGAGGGTAATACAACAAAAAACTAATCTTTATGAATATAAAAGCTTAAATAACAATAAATATATCGAATTAAATTAATAGCAGAATTATACAATAATTAGTACAAATGATTATATTTTAATTAAATATAACCAACTTAAATGTAAGAATAATAATATATTAAACATACCATGATGTGTGTCTAACACAAGCAATCTAACTTTCACTTCAGTTACCTTACAACATATAGAGCAGGTAGTTGGATGTAAGAAATAGTCAAATCCTAAATACAGACCACAATGTACGAGTAATAAGAAGATTCAGCAAAGCTCACAATAATAATGTTACTGTAAATTTGGAACAGCTTGATGTCTGAGATAAATTAATAGGGGCTTTTGGAACCTTTTAATGGGCTTTCATTTGTCACAAGACATTGTTAGGAAGGATAATATTAAGTTTTGCTTATACTGATGTCAAGTTCTTCAAGAAATATGAAATGTGCGATAGTGCATGAAGCAAACCTTTAGTGTTTATGTGTTATGTAAATAAGTGATATTTCATTGTTTCTTTAATACTGTTTTCATTAACAATATTGGTTAGAATGTTTAACCCTGCGTTAGTATTCTTTAAATATTTTCCATAGTCACTCTTCCGGGGTGCGAGAGGACCTCATCATAAAAATATTAATTTAAAAATACTTAAAATAACAATAAAAAACTATTATATTGGAAACAAAAAGCACTAACACTTAAAATATTTTTTATTAATAAATAAATGAAGATTGAGTATTAAAACTCGTTTCTTATTTACACCTAAACTAAGTGTAACAATTTAACACAAACTACCTGAATACTGAAGCTACTGTACGTGCTTCCATCTTTCGGTACCAATGTTTACAAAATATTTGGGGTCCGTAAAGACCCCAAAAGACTAACGCAGACTTAATATATCAACTTTAATTATTTTTAGTTTATTATTACATATTTTCATGATATGGATTATTTTGCATTGTTAGCTTAGCATATGGATTTAGGGCTATACATAATTCTAAGGTGGCTGAACGTCATATTTTTGGGATTGCGGCAAAAAATATCACTAACAGTGACAGTATCCAACTGTTAAAACACAAATGCATTCTAATCCTTACAAGTAGGAATATAGAAAAAGTATTATTAGTTGTGATCTTCCTAAACAGCTTGCTTTGATCAGAAATGAATGACTGAAACTGGAAAAAATTTAAAACATGTTGTGAATTATGATCTTAACAATGATTGAAACTGAAAGAAATTTAAAATATGTTGTGGATTATAATTTTAATGATTGAAACTGGCAAAAAATTAAAAAATGTTGTGAATTCTGATCTTAAAAATGATTGAAACTAATAAAAATTAAGAAAATGTGGTAAATCCAAAAGCATACTTTGACTGATTATTGTTTTCTGCTTCTTTTACTTTGTTTTAAAACAACATCATTAATATCATGGTTCCATTTTACTGGTTAGTCAAATACTTGTATTTCAAATGTGATCAGGAAACTTTTGCCTTCCTCATGTTCATCAGTTTATTGGTGAGTAAAGGACTGTACATCAAAACCAAGCAAAATGTTTTTCAGTTCTTGGCCTATTGGATTAAACTGTGCTAACTATGCTTTATCGTTTTATTTACATATCCTACCAAGTACCAAGTCATTTGGTTGATTTATACCAGCTGAAAATCTCCACAGAAATGACATTTTTGAACTGAAAAAAAAACAAAAAAAAAGTAATGTGATGTCCAGTTGGACTTTGTAAATAATGGAGAGAGAGAACAGTAATCTGAGAAAAGTGGTGAAATCATTTTTGAGTTTCTTTCATTCGGATGAGTATTTTTCAGAACATTAAAGTTTATTTTAGTGTCACTTGTTTTATGACATCATTAAACAGAAAGATGTTTATTTTTATTATGAATCAAGAAAGAAACATAATTAACTTAGTATTTTTGGGCAAATGGAAGACTGAAGTAAAACTTATGTTTAACTCTCATGTTTTATTATTGCACCACAGCTACTTTATTATATGATGTGTGCAACAGTAACAAAACGTTTGATGCAGTTTTTGAACAGTTGTATTTGTTTCTGCAGAAGCTGACACCAAGAGTAGTGAATCTGAGGTGACTAATTCAAAAAAAGATTAAAAGAATACCGAGAAAAGTTGTATTTTCTAACTTGGTTTTATCCAAGATATGTCTGGTAGACATTAGGTAACCCACAAAGTGTATATAAATTAACTGTTAAAGGAAAATATATTTAAAATATATCAAAATGAAATTGTAAAACAATACTTATTAAAACTCTATTTTTTCATATGGACATGTGTAGCTAGTCTTAATTACTTAATTTCAGATAGCACGTGACTATCTAACATAATTTCTATGATTTTCACTGAAAAAAGTAGAGATAACTTGTGACAATCAGAAATTATAAAAAGAAAATTTGTAGTTTTGTTGGAGTTGCTCATTTCTGAATGTATAATGTGATCTGTGCCCACCTGTGTGTTCTACAATTTTCAATGAATTCTTGTACTAATTTGTGAGAAGTGACATCGAGGGTGACACATCTTCCCTCTAAAAAGTTGGACCTTCTTCTCTAACCACCATAGTTTTGTGTCATCACCTCCTGTTAAGTTTATAAAGCCAAAGTATATACAAGTTTTGGTTTTTAGATCCAAGAAAAGAGAGCACAGAATTGGATCTTATTTATTTCATTGTATCTTTAAGTTTATTATACAACAGTTATGATTGTTTGAGAAGTAATGTAAACAATACCAATTCTTTTGAACATTTTTATGCAGTAATAATTCATGCTTATTTCTTTAACTTTTTACATCTTAAAAAAATTTATTCACTGCCACTGTGTTAAATAATTGGGCTCCAAGTCCAACATATTTTAATTGAAGCGTAAACCCACGTTTCTCCACAAGTGGAACGTTTGTTTTGTGGTAATGGAAACAGCTGCTCGGATGTTAAAGCCCTCATGGAATGCTGTAGGTGTGTTCATGGTTATAATTACGATAGTCGAGCTAGCAAATTTCTTTCTAAAACTCTCAGTAGCCACATTCCAGAAAAATTCCTTTAGTTTGTGGTAGTGTACCTCCAAGGTTATCAGTGGGAGGTTTTGTAAAATGTTAAATATATATAATTTTTGTTAATCATACTTGTAAAACTCCCATTGGGTGGAGTTAGTAAAATCTATAATTTTGAAATGTTGCCCAATTTCTAATTTATTTATCAGGAACCTTTCCTAGTCTGAGTAATTAGGCAAAATGTTTTGGAGTGTAAATTAAAAGATCTTATATTCATTTAAATTTATTAATGCTGTGAAAATAACAAGGTCTGTGAACTATAATTTTTATCCATTCCCTGCAATAAAAATTTGAATCTAAACAGTTTTTTTTATGTACATTAGTTCTGGACCTAAATGCATCTTATGATATTATTATATAATTTATTGCAATGTAATTTAGAGAAAAAATACTTAATGATTAATTTAGGAAAATCATTAAAAACTAGTTTTGTTACATTATATGTCCTACTAAAAGAGTAGAGATTACCCGAAAATGTAAGTAGGCATTATGAATATGTTATTTTTCTATAACTAATACAATTGTAGGGTGCTTTAATTTTTTCCTTGTAAGAATAAAATATTTATTTATTTCTTTTTATGGTCAGGCATTATCTAATGGTTAGAATTCTCAGAATCCATGGATACACTATAAGAGTCATCATATCATATTATTCAGCCAAACAGGAGGAGCCCTTCCCTTCAGTCTGCAAGTTCTAAATTAGGGAGTGCTATGCATAGATATAGCCCTTTGTGTAGATTTGTACAAAAAGTCTGAAATAAACAAATGATGACAACATATATTAGATATAACTATTAAAAAATATATAATACATTTTAAAGATTTTGTTGACTAGTAGAAACTTTTAAATTGTTGATAATCATTTGAGACTGATTTACTTAAAAGCACTTTAGAATTTTAAAGTAAAGGTGGGATAATGAAGTTATCGTGAAAAATGAAAATGAGTAACTGTAAAATATTTCCACAACACTAATAAAAATAGTGATTGAAATCAGGAATGGATTTATTTTTGGTATTATTCAATTAAAAGCTACCATAAGTGATAAGGTTTTTCTGTCTGATTTGTATTTCTTTAACAGGTTTCAAAAGCTTATCTCCACCACTGACTATTGTAAGGAAAACATTTGATCTTTGTGACAGCCACAGAAACTATCTTCTATCTGTTATGACGTGTGTGTGAATTACTTAAAGCTACCCAATTTGTCGAGTGTAGAAGTTACGAGAAGGAAACTCGCAAAGAATGATGATCTTTTCATTCATCATGAATAACTAATTCAAAATATTTGTAAGTCTATGTAAATGTTCAAATAGAAATTATTGATAATAAAGAATAAAATATTTGTTTTTATTTCCTTCACTTAAGATTGAATTAAGTTTCTTTTTTTCAAACCAAGCATCCATATTCACAGCAGTACTTTACTACTGTGGCTGACTAGCAGTGATAGATCATATAATTCAATATTTAGAATGTAAGTGTTAAGGTATCTGTATAACTGGAAACTGTAGAGAAGTATCTTGTGATTGAGAATGTAAGTGTTAAGG
>NW_013665877.1:460170-467902 GCF_000517525.1 Limulus polyphemus | reverse complement strand
TAAGTGTTAAGGTATCTGTATAACTGCAAGCTGTAGAGAAGTAAGATTTACAATCTCCATCCAGAGAGCACATTTTTCACCTTTTAATTTAGTTTTTGTTGCTGTTTATGTGTGTATTTCATTATAAATGATTCAAATGTCTGTAGGCTTTAAATCCAAAAAAATGCACCTGAATGATGTTTGTCTTATGCATACTTATTTTGTGTTTCAGCGTGTACTCAATCACAAGATACTTCTCTACAGCTTGCAGTTATACAGATACCTTAACACTTTCATTCTAAATCACAAGCTACTTCTCTACAGCTTGCAGTTATACAGATACCTTAACACTTTCATTCTAAATCACAAGCGTTATTTGTGATACAACTCTTTGCAGTTCTTGTTGACTCCAAAAACTATTCATGTATTATAGTTATTTTACAGTATAGATCAGGAATTATAATTCAACCAACAACCACTTGCAACTAAAGTAAAGAATGGGGTATTTAAAAACTACCTATTAGTGTCAGTTTTCTATCACATCAATAGCACAGAATTGCCAAATTAATTGTACATGTAAACTTCAAGTATATGAAGACCCCGCAATAATTACATCACGGTTGTAAGTTGAAATCTTCAACAGTTTTTTTTTTGTATAATACTTGTTTTGGTTATCGGCAGCTCATGTTAACGAATATTATTTGGGTTTCCATAACATAGTTGCATAATTTCACAGGTAAACAATAATAGTTTCTTTACTTTTGTCTTATCTCTGTTTACATTTTCAAGGAACTTTACTACATACGTTTATTAATAAAATCACATACTACACGTCTTTCACTGTATGCACACGTGTGATGGTCATACCATTTTAAACATCAATAATCCATGTAATAAAGTCTTGGTATTTTCATTCATTTGTATACTATGGAAATGTTAAAAATATTACTAGTAATTGCAATATGAATGGGGATTTTTATATAATGTATAATATAGGTTTTAAAAGTTTATATTTTAACTTACTACTGTACAATGTGAAACGTGCATTGCAACACCTATATTTATCAGTTTCAACTTTGTTAAAGTTCAGTGCTTAGGAAATTTTAACAAGTTGATTTTATTGGATGTTTCTGATATTGATGTTACAGACTTCTTCAATATAACCAATTTAATAAAACCTTGTTTTTACAAGCTTACTTGTGCCGAGTATAACCGACATTTATCAGACAAGGATGCTTGACAGCTGAAACAGTTAACATGTTATAGCTGAAGGTCCACAAAAATATCTTATACAATGTACACTAAATTCTTGTAAATTATTTTGTCAAGAATATACCTCATATATATATATTTATACTCTGGAACAGATGTACTGTTGTCATAAAGATCTGTACTTTTATTGGGAATAGTAGAAGCAATGAAGTACATATCTGATTATTTAAAAATACTCTTCAAATTTACACCCTTAGACTTATGTACACGTCACATGATATAGTTCTCTGCCCTCTCTCTCTCTCTCCCTACCAACTATTGTGTCAGACTGTAGAAATGGAAATTAAGTCCATTAAATACTTCAACCAAATCTGATACTCTGGATAATCTGGAATAAAGCTAGTAAAAATTTAAAAAAAAGTTCATATTAGTTTCAGTTTACTTGAGTGTCGAGAAACATAGTTCAACTACCACTAAATGCATTCTGTGGAACCAACATTATCATATTTTCAATACTGCTTTATTCATATAACATATGATTATATAACTTACATAAACCAACTACAGACTTGCCATCTGCAGTGATATAATTAACAATCTATACATCAATATTATTTTATATCATTGTATAATTTAAATAATTGATATTACAGTAATATAATAAGCATATCGATGACAAATGTGTGTGTGTGTGTGTGTGTGTGTGTGTGTGTGTGTGTGTGGGTGGGGTATTGAAACCCACAAAAGTCAATAAAATATAAATTTGTACTTTAACAAGAAGAAAGTAAAATGGAATAGATGTATAAACTACAAAAAAGGTACAAGTTGAGAAAGGAATAACTGTGATAATAGCATCCTATTAAACAGTTCTTAGGACAACCTGTCTCTCCTATTATTACATACATTAATACAATTTAAGGATAAGGAACAGTTAGGCCATCTCACACTAAACTAAACTTTAAAACCCAGCCTTTATGATTCAGATATTTATCAAGCCTTCCCATAAATTAACTTCATCCACCACATCTGAAAGCAACCCATTCTGAAGGCCAATCACCCTGTTAGAAAAATAAAGCTGTCTTAACTGAAGATGATTCCTACCTGCCAAAATTTATACTTATGTTCCTTAGTCCTACCATTCTCATCATTAAGTATAAAAAAATGATGCATCAACACTATCAGTTTTAAACACCTCAATAAGATCTCCTCAAACTCTTCTTTTTTTCAAGAGAAAACAATTTCAAAGATCTTAACCTGTCCTCGTATGACAACTTTTCCATCTCAATTATCATCCTAGTAGCCCTATGAACCATTTCCAACAATTCAATGTCCTTCCTAAGGTAAGGAGCCCAAGACTGAATGCAATACTCCAAATTTGCCCTAACCAGTGACATATACAATACAATTATAAACCTCTTTAGTTATATTAAATATTTCTGTATATACAACCTAAATTCTACTTGTTCTGCTACTTCAACAGTACATTGTTTAGATGGCTAAAAAAAAAACAATCAGCTAGAATGTCAAGATCCTTTTCTTCTATAACACTGTTCAGGTTATTCCCATCAAAATATATATTCATAACTGAAATAGTTATATCCCACACACATTATCTTGCATTTATTGTAATCAAAAGCAATATGCCATTTATTCAACCAACAATAAATAATCTATATCCTTTTGTAAAGCAGAAGCAGCCCCACAACCAGCAACACCCATTTCAAGAGCCACCTTTTTTATTTCTACAAGAAACGTGACTATCTTAAATATCTATACACAAAATTCATTATACAAGCAACAAAAAATCATTTAATGGGTGGGCCTAGTTTCTCAAGTCCAATTACACGTATACTAGCCTACTGCTGGTCGTGGGGACAGTAGTTACCCCTGCTGGTTGTGGGGACAGTAGTTACCCCTTTATACCAATTCTGGATTATTACAATAACAGTGATAACTTCAATCACCATCTTAGTCTAAATATTTATGTCATGGCAAAAATTATATAACCCTCCAATATACAAACTTTTGGTTTATCAAAGTTGTATGACAAGTACTGATAGTAACAGAAAGATGGTTTCTTTCAACATTATCAATGATAAATACTTTATCTGTAGTCAGTATGCTTTCACCTTCGGCTTACCCACAAGCAAATACTTCAACTGTATTTTTATAATAACAGCTAACAATAGAATGGCTGATCCACCCCCACCAAAGCACTACCTTTCCCTTTGTATTGATAAATATGGTACGTTTGTGTTTATATATTTTGTGGTTATATTTTATTTTGCACAGAAACCAAAGTTCTATTTTTCAAACTTATGACTTTGACTTTTTAATACCTTAATTATAAGGGTTCTTCCCCATCCCCAAGGGAGATTTCCTGTGAAGTTTGATCATAATGTGTCATTTAGAACTTTACATAACACGCAGAAAATGTGTCAACAGACAGACATCATTGCTATAACCCACTGAACCTTTTACTAAATAAAAAAAAAATTCTCTCTGCAAGCTTTTGTCTTCATAGAATTGGCTCAAATTAATAAATACCTTGTAAATAAGTATGCAAAAACTAATTTGATTACAACAATATTTGTTGGCTAGCTTCTAAAAACTCACTAAGCAAAATAAAAGAAAAACTACTTATGGGTGAAACTGTATGTTAAAAACATAGTTTAGGCCACTAACTTACCAGATCCACAAACAACAAATATAAACAAGCCAAGTAGCCATGGTCCAACAGGGTATTTCTCATCTTTAGGTTTCTGGAAGAAAGAAAATGATAAGCTTTTATTCAGACATTTAAGTCACGGGCTTTGAAGGAGCACTATTTTATACATTTTTTTTAAAAAGCCAACCAGAAATATATATAAAATAAAACAAATTTACAATGAAGCAAAATTTCTACAAGAGGAGACCCTCAAAGCAGAACAAACTTTTAATGCATGCCATCTCCATTAAAATGCATTTGCCTCAATGTTTTAGTTGATGCATATATGTAGGCAGTGAATGTGTTAAAGACTATTCCAAATGATACATTAAAGAGAAGGACCCTCCTCCCCAACTTATACAAGTATCTATGACCACTTGAGATTGTCCAGGGAATGGACATACAGTGAAACTGGTACAAGCTTCTAAGAGATGCAATTGCCATATGTAACCTTTACCTCAGCAACAAAAGATTAGCATGTTTATCACCTTTCAACATCCAGTTTTCATGTGGATGTCATAACTTTATAACACAATATACCTTGTTAAAGATATATTCTACAATAGTTATGGAAGGATGAAATTAAGTCATTTCAACTGTAACACCTACCCATTAAGTTCTACATCAACACTATATATTTCTTTCCTAAAACTGTAATAAGAAACTACTTAATGCACCACTATAAATGAAACCATGCCTTACTTAAAATACAAAAACTGCCACTTCTAGACTTTTAAATATCTATATATTCTTAATGATGAAATAAACAATTCAACTTATGATAAAAGAAATTTTGATAAAACAGTTTAAAAAATCAGTTGCATTACTCCACCCCCATATAATGTACTTCTAGTACACAAAGTAGAGAAATAACCAGTTAAAGAACCTCATGCAAAGCTAGAGGCTGATTTTGACAGTATGGTTAGAAATACAAGAAAACTAATCAAACCACTGGCACTAGTATGGAAACCTAGTAAAGGAGTGACAAGTTTTTAAGCGAGGTTAGTCCTTCTTACAAGATTAGAGAAAAAAAAATTACAGCACAATTTGCTTTACAATTTATGAAGCACTTAAAAAGAACAATAATTCTTGTATTTCTACAATCCATTTTCACAAACTAGGCAAATTTATGATTTTTTGGAATATTTTTAGTAAATTTGAGACAATCCACCAAACATACTGCACGTATTTCTGTGTGAAGAATATTAAATAATTCATTATTTTATGAGATCTATTATAACTAAAAGAATCCACTAGAGTATGTTGAACAAGTATATGCAAATTTTTTTTAGCCTAAACTGTGTTGTATGTTTGGGAACATGCTTAAAGAGATATGCAAATATTTATAAAACACTACACTGATTTAAGTGTTATCTGTAGCAACTAAATTTGCAATATTTAGCAATATAATAATGCTTGCAGTTAATTCTGTTTATAGTTATCAAACAAATTAAAAATAAAAATCTGTATATAAATCATTTACAGCATTACATGTTACATTGATAGCTACTATTACAATGATTGTGTCAAAATTCTGAATGAGTCATCTTAAACTTTCTGAGAATGAAAGAATTCAACAAAAGCAGAAATAACAATAAGTAAAATCAGTAAAATAAAAGTTTACCACAAATCACATAGTACTAGTCTATATCATTACAGTTTTATGGATTTTAATTTTCATTTAAATAAAAAAGTATTCCTACATTGCAACTGTCAGTTCATTATCTGGTGTTAAATTTTTTCATACAAAAATTAAGTTTTTTTTTTTTTTGTTTTCAAATTTACAGCCCAAATTAAGTTCTGCATACACAACAAACAATTTCAAAGATCTTAACCTGTCCTCGTATGACAACTTTTCCATCTCAATTATCATCCTAGTAGCCTTATGAACCCTTTCCAACAATTCAATGTCTTTTCTAAAATAAGGAGCCCAAGACTGAACACAATATTCCAAACGTGGCCTAACCAGTGACCTGTACAATGAAATTATAACCTCTTTAGACTCGTATTCAGTTTCAATATTGATGTGTGCTAATCTAAAACAAAAACAAATCAAACTTTTTCATGGACAACAAAACGTGATATATATAGTTTCTTGTCTTTCATTTAAACTAAAGTAGATGTTGTTGGATGCCTGAAATTTTGAATTAAAATTTTTTCATTACACATGTTATCAAACAACAAATTATCTTTATGAAAATCATGATTTTGGAAAACAAAATACTGCCCAAGTTAAACAGGATCAATGTCTCCTAAATATTCAACATATGATACTCTGAAATAATTCAATGAAAAGAATCGTATTACTCCACTATATAATGTATTTTAGGCAGTAATTATATATTCTTTAAAAGTAATTCTCATTTTTACCGAATCTCGGTTAATTAAACTTTTTAAAAGTATAAATGATATTATTTTAAACTTTGTTTAAGTCGTTAGGTCCTACCGTAAAATATGGTTACTACAACTAGTAGTAGTATTACTAGTAGCACCTACGTCCTATAATTTGTAAAGTGTAAGTATAAGTTGTTTATCAACTTACCGTACTTTTGGGCACATTTCCACGTAATATAACATTTTTGCTTGCTTTATCATTAGCAACTTTCATTCTTTGACTCTGAACCATTTCGACTTGTTTAATTGTAACAGAGTCAAAAAATCTACAAAACTCGCAGTCTCAAAACGACACGTAGACTACACATTGAAACTGTTCCTTAATATTTTAAATACATCATCATACAAGTGGGGGTGGTGAGGGGTCGTTACTTTTCCAATATTGAAACCGATTAACTGGTGGTTTCCTTTAATCATTAAACAAAGCAATAAATCACATTTTCTATGTTGTTTATTTTTCGAAAAATATATACTGCATTTATAAAATACAACTTATAGAATATAATTGTGTAGGGAAGTTACTCTATAAAACCACAACTCTAGTAACATTCTGCAGTATAAATTAATACACAATAATGACGAGACATAAATAATTCCTGGAGGTCCAGTACTTTAGCAATTAAACTGTTACATTTTTAGTTTCTGTATTGAAATATCTGCACAATCTGCTTTAAACTGTCAAAGCATTTCAACGTCATTGTATAACTCTTAAACGTGCCACGTGTACTCAGCACGTGTTTTATTAAATACTAGTAATATTGACTAGTCGTATATTATGAACTAAATATGCCAAACAATAAAAACTGAAGTATTTAATTGTTAACATATAATGTTGACAACTAATCTAAGTCACTACATCTGAAAAAAGGAACAAAGTTTGTTTGTTTGTTTTTTTGCGGGGGGGGGAGGGGAATATATTCTTGAACTACTCTGCAAGTTTTTTAGGTTCAAATAGGATTGATCTGGGGATTATAATTAATGAAACATTTTGAAGTAAGGACAGAATCTGTGAAAATATTAGGAAGGGGACATTATTTTTAATAACAACAAAAAATATAAAATTAGATTCAACATGGCTTTGTGGTTTAGTAAGTCAGAGATAGTTTAGTAAAATTAACTGGATATGGGCGTAACGTTCTTATTGTTATTGCCTATGTTTTCGCTCCCCCCCCCCGCATTGGGTCGGTACTAAGTTTACGGACTTATAACACTAAAATTCGTGGTTTGATTTCCCGTAGTGTAGCTATTGTTACGACAGCGGAGGTCACGTGACGCTAGTAACACGTCATGCGCTTCTCGAACGTTCACGTCCCTTCCTGAAGTCTCGAGAGACTACTAGATATGCGGTAGTCTTGTATATATAAGCCGCCAAGAACTGACGGCAACAATGGGTAATTGACAGTTGAGTCGAGCACGTGAGACGTTCGTTGTGAATTATAG